>NW_015536487.1:733477-734016 GCF_001515605.1 Sinocyclocheilus anshuiensis
AAAAATAAAGTAAACAAAGTTTTTTTTTTTATTATTGTAAAAATGCAGAAAGTTTTCTGTGAGGGGTAGGGGTGGGTTTAGGTTAAAAAGTGTATAACTATCTGTATATAGAAGAGAAGTCTATGTAATGTACCCATTTAGATAGCTAAGTAAACGTGTGTGTGTGTGTGTGTTGTGCTGAACATGAGCAGATATTGATCTATGCAAAACCTACCTCCCTTTCCTTTGTATTTTGATGTAATCTATCTTTAAAATTATATTGAAAACTGAAAATTAAATATTTTTTCTCCCTAAATTAATCAATCTTAAAAGATAATATATATTATTTAGATATCTTAAAGATTATATATATAAATATATATAGACACTGAAAGCCGTTTAGAGCAGGGTTACCCAATCTGGTTCAACTCTAACCCTGTTCAAACACACCTTAACCAGGAGCACTTGATAATTAAGACAGGTGTGTTAGATCAGAGTTGAAGCTGAACTCTGCAGGTAGGTAGATCTCCAGGAACAGGATTGGGCAGCCCTGGTGTAGA
>NW_015536487.1:734076-754624 GCF_001515605.1 Sinocyclocheilus anshuiensis
TGTTTTCTGATTTGTTGTCCACTGGCGCCCCCTGTAGTCTAAACGTTACACGAACACCCTCTTCCATTTCCAGTCTTGCCTTGTCCTTTAGTAATAGCAAAATAGATTTGACATTTGCTAATGATGAATGTCCGTTGAGGGGCTGTTAACCTTTTCTGGAGCGGTGTAATTTCCACCACATATTGTCCACTGAAACGCAAAGGTGGTGTGTAATCTATAATGACATTGCAGCGCTAGAGGGCGCCATTTCTTCAGTGATATCAAAACGTCTTTGATGCGCAAAATATGCTTACAATTTTATAAAGATGAATTTAACAAAAACATTTAACACACAAGGTGTAACACATGACTGACCTTTTACAAGGACTTTACAAAATAATAATAAAACGGATCATAACACCTTTTAGCTGTGAACATGTTTACAGTAGGCTAGTTTGTACTTTATGGCTTAAAAATATCACAAACACACTAAATGTAGTGTAATTTTTACATGTGGATTTTTCTAAGCCATCCCAGTAAGAAAACAAATTATGTACTGTTGTCTACAAATGAAAGCAGGCCACAAAAATAGACTATATATAGACAGACAAGTCAATGAAGACAAAAATAGACATTAATTTCCTTCCACCATTTTTTCCTTGTCTCTTTCTTTGATGAATGATCCAAATTTGATCAAAATTATCCACAACTGTGATGAAACAGGAAGCTGAAAACATCCAAAGCCTGATGAAGAGTGTTTCCCTCGTGTTTTACTGCTGTCCTCCCAAGGCTTATGAAAGATGGTAAAGATAGGAGTGACGCAAGAGAAAAACATGAGGCCAGCTCTGGGTTTCTGTTAGTGCCTGTTGAGATGCTATCAGAACGTCAGAACAGTGGCAAGTGTTTGCTGTTGACTTTGGTCTCATTTAAAGATGGGCTTCTCACTTTCCTGGCTTTGTGAATTTTTTTTTTTTTTTTTTTTTGAAAGAGTCCCAGCCTTTTCCTCAGAGATCCTCAGAGACTAATTTTCTCAGTGATGGCCATCCTTTTTGTTGTTGTTTGTTTTTCACGTATCTTCTTGTGGTTGTTTTCTCCAGCCACTGAAAACATGCTCTATTCACTGTCAACCATTATTAATTCTGTGAGCAACAGTGTCCATTAACATCAGGATACCAAGATAAAGCTAGTAGTATTCAGCTGGTCATGTGACTTCAACATGGCAGCCCCCATAAGGGGACCCTGCTCCATGTATTTTATTTTTGTTGCTAGCCTACTGAAATAGGTGTGGTATTTAAAAATACAACTAATTTCTAAATGTGTATAAACGTTGTAACAAGGAACAACCTTTGAGAAAACTAAAAGAATTATTGTCACCTTAAACCTCAAACACATGAGAGTTTATGCTATTTGCAGCTTAAACAAGGCACGTCTTTGAAACACACCATGTAATTAAAGAAAAACTGAGATTTGAACAGAGAAAATGCTTAATATTTATTAAAAGATTGCATTTATTACAGTTTTTAATTGTTTCCTGGCAAAATATTTATTTCGCCACTGAAAGTAATTAAATGATAAAGGATTAAAACATTTCCTGTCTTATCACCGGGGTAACCGCCATATAATAGCGTAATATACTGATCTGAAAGCAAGGACGCTTTCAAACAATAAAAACCCCACATTGAATCAATCCCCCTCCTTCTTGAATACACCAGGCAACTCTCTATTTCATTTCTTTATTTCCCCTTCATATTTAAAAGGCTAGATATGATCTCTCCGCTGCCTTTCATGGACGAATAAACGCTGCTTGTTATTCAACGCTCGACGAGGAAGAGAAACCTTAACGCCAAGGGTTTTCACTCTGCTGCGAGCTAGTGAACGGGACACTTATTTTCCACGTATAGTCCCTGACTGGGATTTAGACACCGCGCCATGATTTGCTCGGATGCATTTCAGAAAAGCATCTGAATGCGTGCGTTTGTATGGAAGTGCGCCTTCGGTAATAGACTGCGAGTTTACGGGGTCACCGCGGCGACCTCGCGGTAATAACACGTCCAATCATACGCGCGGAAATGGAGACTTGCGCGGGCTGCTTTTGTCTCTGTTTGACCATGGCTCGTTACGCTTTGTGCCGACGATTGGGACTCTTCTGTGTCACGTTCTCTCATCTATATCTCTTCCTTCATCTTTCATTCTGTGTCATTCTCTTTTGCCATTTCCCCCTCTACTGATCCTTTATCTGTTTCTTTATTTTTCTTGTTATTTTTCCCTGCCAGGGATGAAAAAAGCTCAGGATAGAGACAGAAGAGCAAATTTTGATTAGTAGGCTATACTAGAAAGTCTGAAGGAGGTCCTTTGCTCACATGCTAGTTTGAAGTTCCTGTCCCAGACCTCGCGGTAATAACACGTCCAATCATACGCGCGGAAATGGAGACTTGCGCGGGCTGCTTTTGTCTCTGTTTGACCATGGCTCGTTACGCTTTGTGCCGACGATTGGGACTCTTCTGTGTCACGTTCTCTCATCTATATCTCTTCCTTCATCTTTCATTCTGTGTCATTCTCTTTTGCCATTTCCCCCTCTACTGATCCTTTATCTGTTTCTTTCTTTTTCTTGTTCTTTTTCCCTGCCAGGGATGAAAAAAGCTCAGGATAGAGACAGAAGAGCAAATGTTGATTAGTAGGCTATACTAGAAAGTCTGAAGGAGGTCCTTTGCTCACATGCTAGTTTGAAGTTCCTGTCCCAAGTTATATATAGGAGTCATGTCTTTTGACAATAAGAAACTAAATATCCATCTTGATGTATGTATTATCCAACACATGAACTTTTCTCTGTGTAAAACATCATGCAGCAGACATTTACAGATATACATAAATGTAGGCTACGTGACTGAAACTGCAACAGCTAACAAGGTAGGCTATCTACATTCAGAAGAATTAATATTTAGCAACCAACTATCTTATTGAAATGGTCCTCTTTTCCACAACATTGAATGGTAATAATCCAAGATTATCCAAATAAAAAGAGTATAGTATAGTTGTATACATATAAAAGTTATAGTTATGACATAAAAAAATACACCCTCATGTTGTTCCAAACCTGTATGGCATTCTTTCTTCTTCTGAACACAAAAGATAATAATAATAGGCCTAATAATAATAATAACAACCATTATTATTATTATTATTATTAAATATGTGCTACCAATATTTTTCAAAAGATTTTCTTTTAAAGAAATCACACATCACATGGGTTTGGAATGACATGAGGGTGAGTAAATGATGACACAATTTTCTTTCTTTTAATATATGTTACCCTGGACCACAAAACCAGTTATAAGGGCCTTTTTTTATTGAGATTTATACATCAGCAAAAGCATGAAAGCTGAATAAATAAGCTATCCATTGATGTATAGTTTAAGATAGGATAATATTTGGCTGAGATACAATAATTTGAAAATCTGGAATCTGAGGGTGAAAAAAAATATATATATTTTGAGAAAATCGCCTTTAAAGTTGTCCAAATTAAGTCCTTAGCAATGCATATTACTAATCAAAAATTACGTTTTGATAGGCTATATTTACGGTAGGAAATTTACTAAATATCTTCATGAAATATGGTCTTTACTTAATACCCTAATGATTTTTGGCATAAAAGAAAAATGTAATTATTATTTAATTAAATTACAAATTATTAATTTAATACAAAATTATTATTTAAATAATTTTGACCCATGCAATGTATTGTTGGCTATTGCTACAAATATACCTGTGCAACTTAAGACTGGTTTTGTGCTCCAGGATTGCATATATCCCTTATATTGTTCTGCCTATGTTATCATTTAAAGTAATTAACTTGTTGATGTTAAAAGCTTTTAGAGGATCCATAGTACAAACAGTGACATTTCCCAGTGTCACCTTAGGCAGCTGTTGTTGTGGTTTGGGTCACGGTGATTCTTTTCTGCAAGCTCAAATAAGAGGGTCCGTCAGACAACAAGAGATGTGGTAAAGGCTTGTGGCTTGTCTTCTAAATGTATTCTATTTTTCATCTTTTCTTTGGGGGGTTGTTGGTAGGTGGAGGAGGGTGTTGCAGCAGACGCAGGCCTTTTCCGGAGATGAAAAAAGGTCCGATAGTTTGAGAAGCAGCATCTGTCCCTTTTCTTCTCCTCTTTCCCCTTTAATTACACAACACAATAGCCATGAGGTGTGTCCATAATCTGCACGCATAATCAGCCTCTCTTTTCTCCCTTCCGAGCCCCTATTCCGTACGCTAATTCAATATAAATGTAAATTAACACGCGAAAAGAATAAAGAAATCTCAATCTATTTACATGACTAATCACAATAAACGCGTTCCACATGAAATATGGATGAATGCATGGCGATTATGGGGAAAGGGGGTGGTGGGTGGGTGTCAGGCAAGGAGTGCTTTAGGAGCTATTTAAACTTTTTCTTTTACGGTCTTCTCATACACCTTTGTGTGTTTGTGGGGTGATGCACAAGTGTCTGTAAATGGCAGGTTATGTGTGATATGAATTACTGTTTAAGACTGTTATTGGGGACAACATTTACAATCTGGTGAATATAGCCTAGGCCTCCTGTTACCCAAAGTAACTGAGAGGTCGGGTTGCAATATGGTAGCGTTACCAGTTCTGCTACTTAATCCCAAATGAAAATGTCACCTTGCTACAGCTGCGTTTACACTTGGCATTAACATGCGATCTCCGAGATCTGATCAAGCAGATCGGATCATCAGCCAATCAGAACACGGCGCGTTTACACTTGGCAACATCAACTGATTTTCTATCTGGATAACCGATCGGATCTATCTTTCCAGCGCAATATTTAAATAAGTCTGCAGAGAATGGCCCGGTGCAAAGTCAACCTGAAGTGGTGGGTTTTCTTTTGAAAAGCATTTTCAGTCGCGGGACATTTTACAAACCAAAGTTAAGTGCAGGAGTCTCACTAGTCTCCACACGGGTGTTCTCCGTTTTTTTTCTGACAGTTCGCGAGAAGGACACGGCGCGTTTACACTTGGCAACATCAGCTGACTTCTCGATCTGGATAACCGATCGGATCTGTATTTCCCGCACAATATTTAAATAAGTCTGCGGTGCAAAGTCAACCTGACATGGTGGGTTTTCTTTTGAAAACTATTTTCAGTCGCAGGGCATTTTACAAATCAAAATAAATGTACGAGTCTCATTAGCACTCTGTTCTTCCGACAGATCGGGAGAGAGGGGGCAGCATTTTGCGTGATGTCGACCTGCGAATGCAGATTCGATGGCTGGATTGCGTTTACATTACACTGAGATCCGATCACAATGCGTCCTCGACTACCTCTGGACCAGGACACGCTGATCGGATAACATTCCGATCAGAAGCGCGTTTACACTTGTCTTTTCAATGTGTATGTGGACAACATCCGGATACCGGTCGCATGTTAATGCCAAGTGTAAACGCAGCCTAAGTTGCTAAGAAATAAACGTAATTTGTGGTTGCTTTGATATTTGAGCTGCAACAAGAACAATTAATCACTGGATTTGCAGAAGTAGGCCTATTTAAGCTTCATGGATTCAAATCTTTAAAAGACATCAGAGTTAGAGGCAGTTGATAGTAAGATATATATATAAGATATAAGAAAACGGATTCTGCTTTTGTTTGTCTGTGAAATAATCAGTACATTACTTCTTATAATTTTGACTTTCTTATCACAATTTATTTATACATTTTCAGCTCATTTCCATTTTTTAATAGCACTGTTATTATTGTATGAAGCAAAACAAATGGTAAATGATCACTTTATTTCTCAGCCAGACTGTCTCTTTCTGTCTACCTGGATGATTAGTGGTCAGAATAAACTTCAAATGTGACCAGACTTTATAATGATAGTCAAAAGTTTGACTTCTGTGTGAAACCAAATAAGAACAAACTAAAAATGAAGATTTTGTGAAAAATAATAATAATAAAAGAAGCACACTGCAACCACACAAGAGTATTATCAGTGAAATGAAGAACACATTTTCAAATCAAAATGAAATAAGTCAGGGTAAATCCAATATAGAACAACCTTAATACCGTTTTATATCATATAACTTTGGAATCAACTTGTTTTGTAATATAATGTAGGGAATTAAGCAGTGAAGTGGCAAAAGAATAAGGTCAGCTGAAACAAGTTAAGTATTTTTTATTTACTTTTTATTTTAAATGTCAGATTTTTAGTTTAAATCTCACAACATTTGTCTAGAAGCAGAAGCTGTTCAAGCGGAATACATAAATGCAATCAGCTCTGACTAGAGGTAGTTTGGCATTAAACAAGCTTTCAGGAGGAAGGAACGTAGAAAAGAATGTTAAAGCACTATAAGAGTATAACTATTATAATGATTGTGTCTTTCCAAAACAAGCAATATTCCTGATTTGTATGCTTTTTGGACATGACAGGAATTCAATAATAACCAACCTGATCATGTTTGTTTTATGTTTCTAGGTGAGCACTGACAGATATTTCACATGAATGAAACATTAAACCCAATTTATTTATTATAAACTGCTAATGTTCCATATCATTTGTCTGTTTTATGCGGTACAATAAGTTGCAGTGATTAAATTAACATAATTCATGAAGGTTGACTAAATGATTGATTGTGCATTGAATATTATCATCACAGATTATTAAGATGGAGTACACTTTGCATAGTTTTGTCTTGTTCTTACACTGATGTCATACAAAAATGATGTTTTTCTATTTGCGTTTAAGCCCTCTGTCTACTTTTTCTCATAAGCAATGCAGAAAAATATGAGAAGGAACTGATGCCCTGAAGCGAACTGGATGATGTCAGATTCGAAATAAATTCATAAATGCCCAAAGATCACAGCAGAGCCTGTGCTTACACAAACACTGCGTTCCAGCAAACGCAACATCAAGCTTCCTTCTGTTTGGGTTTGTCTGTACTACTAACCAGCCACAGAAATGCACTTCAAACCTCAACAGTCACAACTTTTCTTTCATAGTGGAGAGGATAGGGCTATCAGACCCCAAAATAAACTTATCAAATTCGTACACTAGATAGAACACAGTAAAAGTGTATAGTGTATACACAATTATGTATTGTCAATACACAGATATGGGACACTGATATGCATTATATAAATAAGTGAAATTAAACCTGCAAGGAGACTGACAGAGTCAGAGTAACATTAATTGTACATGTTTATGAGTATGATGAGTATTTATGAATGTTGCCATACACTCTTATTAGTGTATACTATACTCTTATCTTACCTATAGAAGAACCTTTTTGTCTAAATGGTTCCATAAAGAACCTTTAACATTTGAAGAACCTTTCTGTTTCACAAAAGGTTATTTGTGTCGAAAGAAGGTTCTTCAGATTATAAAAAGGTAAGAAAGAGATGGTTCTTTAAAGAACCTTTGACTAAATGGTTCTTTGCGGAACCAACAATGGTTCTTCTATGGCATCGCTTGAAGAACCTTTTGAAGCACCTTTATTTTTAAGAGTGTACTCCAAAAATGTGGCCAGTCTATATTCTAAAGACTGAATTATATCAGGCTATGCATTCAAAGTGCATGCACAAATCAGCAAAAGTGAAATAATAATAAAAATACATAAAAAGTTAATCAACATTTCATGCAAATTAATCTGAGCTGTGTCTTGTCTTGCTCACAGGTATTTCTGATGACAATGCATTGGAGGAAAGCCGCAGACAGAATGCCCTCACTGGCGCTGCCCCACATAACCGTTACCTCCGAAATGTGGCCCAGAACCCTTCAGAGGAGGAGGAGGAGGAGGACAGAGGCCTGCAGAATCTGGGACTTGCCAGAGGTTTGTGTCCCAGCTGGATGCTGTGCCTGTAGGATAGGGACCAGGATCAGAGGAGCAGAGCAGTTTCATGCAGTGTTGATTTATAAAGATATTCAGTTTTGTATTTTTCAAGGTTGCATGAGTGAGTCAGATATTAAAGATTTGTCAGCATGGCGGAGGTGGCGTCTGCTTGCTCATGAAATTTATTTCAGCAGGCAACTTTTATAACTAATACAACTTGCTTTTGACTGGTTCAAGCACTCAGTAGTATCTGGAAATGAATTTCCATTAAGGGTTCCAACAAAGAAATTCCAGTGGAGTTAATGCTTTAAAGTGATTGAATTCTTCTCTTCTGTGAGCCACAGTTAATGTCTATAACAATTAGAAGGATGTTTTCAAATATTAGTCAAGTTGTTTTGGTTCTTTTTTGTTGTTTTGTGGTATTAATGAACGTCAAAGCTCATCAAATTTCCTCATAGTAAATCACTTTCATTTTTGTAGGGATTTTTGACACCAGGAGAAAGAAACTATTGCTGAAGGAATCGGACACCAAAAAGAAGCGGATGCCAAGAATGGCTCCTCGGATTGGAGTGTGGTTCTAACAATATTTGAAATATATATATATATATATTTTTTTTTTAAACTGAGGAGATATATAAAGACATGCATATTAAATAGTCACACATGCTCAAATTGTTCTTTTTAAATAGAGTACATAGAAAGTTTATTTTTAAATGTTCTGCTTTGACATGTTGCATTCAAAGTCAGTATGACCCACTAAAAAGTCGCAGTCGCATCAGCTCATTGTAACTATTTTCTCCATTCTATTTCTTTTTTTTACTGTTTTTACTGGATATAGGATAAAGTTAAAAACAAACTGCATTTAACCAACCGTATGATTTAATCATCTGGTGATCCATCACCATGCATGTAATCTTTCATTATCCTGATTTAATGTGTAAAAAGCAATCACATTCTCTTTTGTACTTAATTCATGGTTTTAAGCATATTGTAGGACATTCCCCTGCACTGTTGTGTTATTGAAAACAGACAAATCGAGAGAGAGCCTAAACACATCACTCATAGGATAATTAAACCCAACTGAAATACATTTATTCATGTTTTAAAACACTAAACAGACCTCTTCATTAATTTGTAAAATTATGTTTAGATTACTCACACATCTGTTTTCAGCACTTTGATATAATTTTAATGAAGAAAATAATTCATTATAAACATAAAAGTGAGGCATTTTTAAGTTTGTGTGTTTGCCGTCCATTTGGTGCTTTATACATTTTGTATTAAATGATGGAGCACAAACTCAGGATTGACATGATATGTAAAAGATGCTTAAAAGCATAACTATAGAGGTGACAAATAAGAGACAGGTTGATGAGGAAACATAGAACCGGTCGGACTAGTGCACCAAGAATGGAAAGAGAGAAAAACAAGGGAGAAAAAGAAGGGAAAAAGATTTTTTAATTATTCATTCACCAATGTGAAAGAACATGTTTTCACCAGTCTGCCTTTTGATCCAGTCTTAAGCACTGTATCAATATTTCAGAGAAAACTGCAGATATGGTATGTCCTTTCAGAACTGGCAGCATGGCTTTAATTTTACTCCGACTACTGCATGTATGTGTTTCGTTTTGTTTTCGATATAAAACAGAGAACCAAATCTGTGGAAAATCATAGTTCCTATATTTAAAAGGGAAATAGAAATGAAGAGCTACAAAGACACATTTTTAGTAATTAAAAAGTTTCTACTCTGATGTGTTATAGTCAATTTTTGCTGATGTTTTATCAATATGTATTATTTCTTAATAAAAATGTATGCTGTTAATTGGTAGTGGTGTGTACTGAGGCAGTTTTAATCAAGTACTGTTATTTTCAAAGCCATGAATGTCTGTTCATGCTGTACAGCAATAACTAATAAATTGTGTTACTGGGGAAAGACACAAAATTTTTTAACCATACTAGAAAATGGCTTGTTTACTTACAGCTGTGAAGGTTTTTCTTTGTAATATTGTCAAAAAGGCTTATTTCTGAAGCGTGTGTATCTAGTTATTTCTGCCTTTTTTAAACATACACCAATAAAGCCTGAAAGTTGCACATTTTGTATGTTCTGTGAATATATTATTACTAATTTGTAAAAACAACAACAACAACAAACAAGCAAACAAAAATATTTTTTTTGTGTATTTCATATAATTGCCAATGCGGCTTGTGGAGTACAGCATTACTCATGGCAAGGTATGTGCACGTGACCTGTAGAGTAATTTGGGTCTTGTTTGGTTGTCTGAAGTCTCACAGGGCTTAATTAGATAGCACAGCAGCAGTCATATCGGTGGCTCACCTTCTCTCCATTGCTTTCAATTTGCAAGCTGTCTCAACTCAGATTAATATAGATCCTGATAGGAAGGAACGCTTCAGAATCAGGTGGTTCTTGCTGATTGAGAAAAGAAAATGTCAGTGGTGTCTTCCTAAAATCAAATGTACTGTTTATAAATGTGGCATGTATGGATCTTTGAAGAAGGTGTTGGCATATTTTACAGTAATACTCCAAATCCTTGCTATCCTGCTGCTTACACTTGGTTCAGTTATTAGCATTATCTCTGATTTTTAATTTCTACAGGTTTGTAAAAAAAAACTGGGCAAATCAAATTCATGCCTCAGAGGTGAAACTATCATACATTGCAAAGAGTTTGGCCAAAGAGCTCAGAAACACTGATAATGCTACAACTGATCTTATTAATAGTTTCATACTGCTGCCTTTGCTAACTGTGGTTTTGAAGTCGCAGTAATCCTGTAATCCTGTATTAATTTCACCTAAAATATTCTTTTTCTTTAGATTGATTTAGGTAATAAAAAGAATAAGAGGGATGCAATAATAAGTTAGGACTTAACTTGAGTATATCTATCTATCTATCTATCTATCTATCTATCTATCTGTCTGTCTGTCTGTCTGTCTGTCTGTCTGTCTGTCTCTGTCTATCTATCTAAACTTCTAAACAAAGTATTGCCAAGCCAACATTCAAAGTCTCGACAAACTTGTTTTTCTAGTTTAAATTTATTCAAATCAATTCATTTTAAATTTAAATAGCAATTTTGCTTAGTGCTTGCTTCCTCAAATCAAATTCAATTCAGATTCAGGAACTGGAACTGTAAGCTTGTTCACGAAGCATAATTTTGCTGATATTTATTCAGTGTTATTTGTGGTATTCGGTTTTCAGTATTTTACAGTTGTTGAAATAGTACTGACATGATTCTTTTATTTATTTAAGGTTAGGGTTATATGGCTAGGGTTAACGATTTATTAATTTTTCATATGATGTTTATTTTGTGAATTCGTGATCACTGACAATACTTAACATGAGGCACTCCTGTGGTTTCCTCTCGAATGATTGTTTCATGTTTTACAGCTGAACAGCTTCTGCGGGGAAGAATATTTTCTCTAGACTCTGAATTCATACTTACTGTACTTTCATTAAACACTGCCTCACATAACTTACTGCTTTATCTTAACTCTCTTGAATGCATGATTCTGGTTGGTCAACTGCAGTATTTAAGACCATAGTACTGCAGATAATTAAAATATGAATAAAAGTTTTCACAAATGTTTTCTGTACACTATAGACAAATATTCTGCTCCACTTAAAGTATACCAACAGGCATTTGGCACAATCTGAAAACTGATTTAAAATGATGTCCTGTTGTATACTGGGTGATGACTAAGACTGTCTTGGTCAGCGGATAGCAATCACTGCCGTAGGCTTACAATGTTAAAAAAAACATTGTCTTTGTGAGATGGAGAATGAAGGAAAGATAGGTTCAGAGAGTAGTCTGCCCCCTCACCACCCACACATCGACCCATCTCAGGTAAACAATGCTCTAAAACACAGCTCCCCTGTGAGATCTTTCTCTCTTACTCCTCTTTCCTTCCATCTCCTCCTGTCCTCCTGAGTATTTTCTATTTTCTTTCCCTTACGTCTCTTTACTCCCCACATTTCCTCTGTCTCTGCCTGCGGACAATATTCTTCTACATTAGCCCCAATTGGTTTCAAACAGCTTCAGAGATCTCTTTAGCATAGAGACTTCACATGATGATTGCCATGTGAAACTGCTTTTATTACCTTCTATCTGTCTCTGATTAGCTCACTCCTACTGTAACAGGTCTGGACTAGTGTTCTGTACCAGAGTCTAGATACTTCCTTGTACCTGCCATGAATATATGTTCATATAGATTTCACTGGATGCACACATTTTTCTTTTACCCAAGATTAAAGGGATAATTCAGCCAAAAATTTAAATTCTGTCATCATTTACTCATCCTCAAACCATATTTACTCAAGTTGTTCTTTCTTCTGTTGAACAGAAATAAAGATATTTTGAAGAATGTTGGTAATCAAACAGTTGCTGGTAGCCATTGACAGAATACTATGGAAGTTACTGGTTACTGGCGTCTGTTTTCTTTTGTCTTCAAAAGAAGAAAGAAACTCATACAGGTTTGAACAACTTGAGGGTGAGTAAATGATGACAGAATTTTCATTTTGGAGTGAACAATCACTTTAGTAACCAATTTGAAAGGTCACACTTTACTTTAAGGTCCAATTCTCGCTATTAACAAACCATGATCTATGACTTTTGTCTCAATAAACTCCTAGTTTGCTGCTTATTAATAGTTAGGAAGGTAGTTGTTAAGTTTAGGTATTGGGTAAGATTAGGGATGTAGAATATGGTCGTGCAGAATATGTGCTTTATAAGTACTAATGAACACCTAATATGTTAATAATAGGCATGCTAATAAGCAACTAGTGAGAACTGGTCCCTATACTAAAGTGTTACTGAATTAAAAGACTATTTGTTTACCTACTATATTGTCTTTGAAAAACAGATGAGAAAATCATCTGTTCAATGAATATGGTAACTTTAGCTGCAGTATTATTTGTAGAAAGAAAGAAAGAAAAAGAAAGAAAGAAAGAAAGAAAAAGAAAGAAAGAAAGAAAGAAAAAAAGAAAGAAAGAAAAAGAAAGAAAGAATGGCATCGATTTAAGATGCAGTGTGTTTGCATGCAGTCTATATAGTCATTTCCTCTTTACTAGTATTAAGATTGTACCCAAATTACCACATTATAATGTTCAATGTCATTAAACCATTAAGCCAACTCATGAAATAAAGGCCCTAAAAACTCCCTAAATACTGTTATCTGTGCTTGGGCCTTCAATTACGCTTTTATTTACTGACCCTTAATAGCAAGCATTGCATTCATTTGTTTTTGCATGTCTAGTTAACACACTCATGCAAAAGAAAACGTTGACACAGCATCTCATGTAGCATTAGTTCAATATGAGCTGACATGATTTATGAATGGGTTAAGCACAGTAATTAGCTTGCTGTTTTATGTATCCAAGGGGAAACAGCCTGCCGTGGCCACAGCTATATTCACGGTGTGAAGTAACAGCTTGAGCGCTATACACTGCTTTGGGAAGTCTGATCTACGACTCAACTCAGAACACTCAAACTCATCATTTCTCAATAATATACTGTATGCTTCAGGGAAAATGAGATATTCAAGATAAAAGGTATCTAATAAGATTTGAAACATTGATGCATTGTGCAGGATTGCGTAGCTCTGTTGTGTGTTACGGTGTTAGAAAGAGTGGTTATAAAGATCTGGTCCGATGACCTGAAGGTCCTAAGCTGACAGCAGTTCTTCTCTTCCCTGAATACAAATTCAATTACTGGTTCTATAACATACATGTCATAGATTTCCTTTAAATTTGTTTAGTAAAACAAATGTGTAAAATCATCAAACACATAAAAGTTTGCGAACAGAATGGCACAATGTCTGCTACTTTATTTATTTATTTTTTAAATAGAGCATTGATAAAAGAACCACATGCACCTGCAAGCGTGACAACCGAAACTAAAATCTCAGCGCTAAACAAGCATAACAGTTTAGTATTTTATACTAAAACTTTATGATTTAGTAATGGGTTCCAGAAGCTTTAAATACCTTTAGCCTAAAGGTGGACCATTTAAATATTGCTTTGTTTTGTTGTGTGACACTTCCTCAAGACTTCCTGCACCGGAAGTTGTAGTGGTCACTGAGGCTGAATGCAGAATGGATCTTGCATCGAATCAATTAACGGTCGTGTATGTACAGAACACGAGTCTCTCACAATGATTGATGAATGACATGATAACAATAGCAATGCTTTAACTTCTTACAGCCGCCGTAAACTACAAACAAGAGTACTGTCAAAACAGAGTGACGTCACTGCACCAACAACTAGCCGTTCACTTCAGTTCTGTACACATAATGCAGGTTTATACAAATGGTGCTGTCACTACTTGACTTTTCGGGAGTAAACTCGGTTGCAGAATGTGGTTTACCCCTATAATTTTTCCAAACTCAGTTAAGAAGATTGACAACCATATTTATCTGTGCACTTGGCCTATATAGGTACAACAGAGCAACTTGTTGTAACGTAAAGTTTACATTTCACTGGACATAGGGGTGAGTAAATATGACATCATTGAAAAACAACAACAAAATAATTATTGGTAACACTTTCTATGAAGCCCGTATTTATAATACATTATAAGGGTATTCTTAAGGCATTATAATGAATGCATAATGCATTATAAAAAACCTTATAATATGTTGTATCATCTCATGTATATTCATAAGAACAGTTTTAATATATTATAATATTTACTTATTTGTGGTTATAGCTTTTAAGAGTATGATGATTTATAACACAATGAACACGTTGCATCCACTTTTACAATGGATTATATTTCTCATAGTTATAATGTATTATAAGTCTCATATCTTGCCATTTTTCTTATGCTACTTTACTTAAAGCGGTCAAAGACCACTTATAAGTAGTAATAATAATAATAATAATAATAATAATAATAACATTTTTTTCTCTCAAACAGCCATAAGATCAGATATCAGATCAGATGAATGTGTAATATGACACATTTGCTTTGAACTATTTTTATTGTAATATCGGTTTGATTATTTTGATGGTACCCTTTAGACAGCTGTTGATAAGTGACTCTGCAACTACATATCAACTAGCGGTCATTAGAGTATTAGTATGTCTGCTACTGTAAATATATGCTAACACTTTATTTTGATGGTCAGCCAACAGATAAACTGACTATAAGTGTCTTTGCAAGTACGTCAACTTATTCTACCATACTAGATTCTACCATTTTTGAGCATACTAATACTCTAATGAGAGTTAGTTGGCATGTAGTTGCAAAGTTGCTTATAGTCGATTGATTAAGGGGACCATCAAAATAAAATGTAACCATATAAAACAAATTTCATATAACCAGCTTTCCATGATAATACCTCTTGCCAGGATTAAAAGGCTAAACCTGATGCGGTGTAAAAAGACATCTTGTAAGGTTATAACCCTAAAGAAATTAGAGCTTCTAAGTAGTCCTAGCCACAATTATATGTAAATGCTAACATTTTACTTTCTTATAGATAGACTCTGGGCCACTTTTGCTGCACACAGAGAGAACATGGCCAACTGAAATAGTCTAAAACAAGTTTATGTGGTAGGTGATCCTCAAAATCTCTTGTAAGACAAAGACTGATATAACTGTAACTGCTTGATTAGCACCAGTTGCTGAACAGCTGGTTGCCAAAAACGCCATAGATCAAATTTGACCAAACTTACTCTGGCTGGAACCCAATATTGTGAACAAACTCTCCCTGCTGTTTAGATGTGTGTTTGCCCCTGAAAAATATAAAGTGAACAAGATACTCCATTTATGTGCTGGCCGATGGAGCTGTGTACACTGCAACATCTGTGCACCACCTGCAGACAGACAAGATGGGTGTGACTGACTGGGACCTCGTTTGTCATGCTACGTTACACATTTATAATCCTTTTATAATAAATGTCTTTTATTATTTTTATTTTGCATTATTATCTCCCTGCTGTGGCTCATCAGAACAGACCTGCAACCATTTTTGGGTCTTCATAACTCTTCACGTTCAGTTGACAAATGCATTGCTTTAATTTTCCATGACTGGAGAGGATAATTGTTGATGTGCATTGCTCTGGTCTCTGTGTCATATGGTTCACTGAATATGTCAACAGGTCAAGTGGTCTGGAAAAATATAAATGATCAGAATTCATTTTCATGTACTGGTGTTGCGTGTTCCTGGAAGAGCTTAAAAAGATGAGAAAATAATTCGGCCTGTATCTCTTATAAAAATACTGGCTTGCTTTATTATTGGTCCTATCACCCCAAGAACAAACTTAGCTTTTATTACTTTAGTTTTGCTTCCAGTGGTAAATTTCACAAAAAATATATCTTTCTTTACCTCATTTTCTTTCGGTCATAGTTAATTTTAGTTACAGTATGTGTATTTGCTGGTCTCAGTAAGTTTGTCTGGTAACACTTTAGTATAGGGACCAATTCTCACTATTAACTAGTTGCTTATTAGTGTGCCTATTATTAACATATTGGCTGTTTATTAGTACTTATGAAGCACATAATCTGCATGACCATATTCTACGTCCCTAATCCTACCTACTACCTAAACTTAACAACTACCTTACTGTAAGCAGCAAATTAGGAGTGTATTGAGGCAAAAGTCAGAGTTAATGGTTTGTTAATAGTGAGAATTGAACCTAATAAATTGTGACGGTTTGTCCTACACTTGAGTGTTCACTGCTCCTGACTCACTGAGCAGGGGATATCTGTAATGAACTTCACTTAACAGTTTATTAGTTTGGTATGGAATGTCCTGTAATGTAATCAAACAACAATTAGTATTTTGAGTTTGATGATAATATATTTTCCAAATAACTATGATATACTATGATATACATATTATATATATAAAACATTCTATATTATAAATATGTAAATGTATAAATTACATTAATATTTGTACGTATATGTATGTATATGGGGAAGGCTTAGCCATGGGGTTAGTTGGCCATGGGGACTTGGGGCAAAAATGCCACTAAATTGGACAAAAATGCCCCTGCAAAAAAAAAATTAAATATATTACATCTGTTGCTAACAAAGTGAAAATAAACAGACATTGTCGATTGTGGCATCAAATTAACATCTGCTCATGTTGCACCGTATTTCATTTTAGGCGTTTTTAAAGTGTTGCGCATTTTAACCAATCACACACAATTCTGTTGAGCGTAGGAATGCAATGGCCAATCAGAGGCGTTCAGATGAGTCATCGCTGAAACTCATCAGTTTTGATGCGCGCGCGCGTTCTCTGTCTGAATTCCGCGAATTTTCTCATCATAAACAACAAAGCGCAGATGCACGTACAATGTAAGTAAGAGATTCATTTCACAGTGTATACAGCTTCAGTGATTATAACGATAGTTTTTTTTGAGAGTGCTTAAACTTGCGATAGATCAAAGTTAGTGATAATATCACTTTCTAAATATAATTTATTCGCTGTTTGAATAGGCTAATCGTGGAAAGGAAACGTTATATAGCCTAATTATCAATTTCTAATGTTTTTATTACATTGTAATCACGTTAAATACAAATTCAGTCCCATTAAACATATTTTATTAGCCTACATGACACCCATGTCTGGCTGTTGCCTAAAAAGAGGGGTTTATGAAGTTTAATACATTTGGCTGCTTTTAGCCTTACCCTGGAGTTGGTTCACCCTCCGCCTGTGTGTATATGTATATATCCACTTATGCAAAACATAAATCAGTAAATATAAATCACCATGCTTAAAATCCTTTTATTTAATAAAACATTGCAATGTTTAATACAAAAATAAATATGTTGTGTCTTTTTAACTGCAACCCATAGCCTTGAATGAATTGTAATTGTTACATATCTTATGAGCTTTATACTCACTTAAGATGGCCTACCACTTAAAATTCACTTTGCAGGGTGCTACTGGATGATTGGAACACACCCTGCCTGTGCTTCCCAGTTGTGTAGAAAAACACTATTCTCCCCTTCCCTCCCTTCTGCTCTCCCCTATTGGTTGAATTTGATGAGACTTGAAAGCTCCCTATAGGCTGAAAGCCTAGTGGAGAGTTGTTGCTGTTGCTAGGTTCCTGTTACTAGGATGGGCTGTCGTGCCTGAAGGGGGGTGGGACACACAATGAATTATGGATGAATGATTTTTACCCCCCTTTTTTGTGCAGAGTAGAGAGAGGACTCATCTGTGATGCAGATGAGAGGGGAGTAAGTGAGAGAATGAGAGAGAGAGAGAGAGAGAGAGAGGAAGAAAGAGGGGGGTGTCTGAAACCCTAGGGCAGGCGTTTGGCAGAGTCCTGGTTGCTGTGGTTACCAGCTGCAGAAAAATGCTGTTGATTCTCATGCAAAGGCGAGGTTCAGAGTTCACTATCTGTTATTTGTTCAGCAGGAGCACCAGGGAGTTGACCTTTTGATCTTACCTGACCTCCACTAACCTAAGAGATTAGCCACTGATGAGTGACAAGACACTGAGAGAGGAAAAGAGAGGGCTGTAGCGGGAGGAGGGAGGAGGGAGGAGGGACGGTCAGACAGGAGAGGTCTGAAGGAATAGGGATGAAACGAATGAAAAAAAAAACAACATCTGAGGCATGAGGGGAAAGAAGGATGTGCCTATGTAGCAGTAAATGTGAAATGGGACGAGACCCTTATTGGACCACTTTGGCTGTCAAAATGAAAAGAAAGGTTACACACGGGGACGTGCTGCACATTTAGCTGAACTCTAGTGGATAATGACATCTCTGTGTCTGTACACAGAGTCTGAGCAGCCCTTTCCAGTGTTTTATGTAACTTTGTGAGAATGCAGATTCAGTTGTTGCAGCTTATTGTGCTGCATGGCACATTTTGTTTTTCAGTCTTTTATTCACCCTTTTCTTGCCGTGAATCACAGTCTCATTAAAATGCATAATCAGCTCTCCACCTCAGTCTAAACGTGCGGGTCGTCTTTACAATGGCTGCGAGCATTTTTAATAACACGTTATTGAATTTTCGCACAATGAACATAGGGAGGGATTTTGCAGTGACAAGCACATGATATTTCATCCTTTATATAAGAAAAAAATGCACGTGCTCGATACAAAGGTTTTTTTTAACTAGTGCAGCTGTTCCCCTATAAACCATTTGAACCTTTCATATGGAATCGGGCCGACTAGCCTCCTGTGCTGAGAAGGTATAAAAGCCATAATTACCATAAACAGATGAAGGACAATATGGAGCCTGCTGTTTCAATGTCACAAACACAGAAACACATGCACATACACCTACACGGTGACAGCACATGGTCTTACACATACACACACACACACACACACAAAAAGGCTTACAAAAAAGTGAGCTCACTTGCAACAGTAGGGGGGAGAATAAGGTCAGTGGCGTATTGTAAAACCTAGCAATTATCTAGAATACAGCCCATATTGAGTGACACGTGCAGAAAAAGGCCACATGAACATAATTATTGCCTAAATTAGACATCAACACATCTCTGCTTATTCTACATCATCTCTGTCAGGATTTTCGAGCAAGGCTGTGTTTTGTGTTCTTCAGGCTTTTATGTGCATCACTGCTCGTTTGGTGTTTCTGTGTCACAGATTTGACCATATATAATCCTTTGGTAAGTTTCAGAATTGTAAATAACCTCTCAAGCGTCCCGTATCATCGTTGACCTCTGACTTTCAAGCTGCAGAATACATGTCATTTAGGTGTCTAAATACGCCTGTGACACTAATATACCATGACATTCTTGTTAGCGCCGCTCTTTATCGTTGATAATTATGCGAGCACGGGGCGACGCCTCCTCGACTCCGAGCAGGAAAGGGAGGGAAAAGCCAATCTCAGTATGCAGATGGTTAAAGTCCCTGCGGAGAGGCTGGCCGATTAGATGCGTGTTGATAAACTCACTTACTCTGAGTGACAGTTTGCAATATTGGGGTCGCGGCGGTGACCTCCGTCGACGACACTGATGAAAACGAGGAAAAAAGAGGAGACAAAATGCCAGAAGTGTCCCCTGATGCATGATGGGACAGGGATGAAAGCTTGTGAAATGTCAGTCTGGTTTTTCTCTCCTCGTTTGTGTTGTCAGCCCCTCCTTGTGCTTCCTCTATGGTTAATAACTGTGCGAGAGCATGAGGTGTAATGAGAGGAGATTCTCATTCAGATCAGGAGATTTCTCTTATCTAACGCTCACTTCCTCAACATGTGGAAGTCACCTTGGGTGTTAAATCATCTGGCGTAGCCAAATGTATATACATATGCATGAATTCATGTTATATCAAATTAAATGTTATATTGAATACAGAAGATTCACTGCTGTTCAAAAGTTTGGTGTCGGTAAGATTTGCCCAATTTTTTTGAAACTTTTTGAAAGTGTCTTTTGCTCACCAAACCTGCATTAATTTGATCATTATTACAATTTAAAATAACTGTTTTCTATTTTAAAATATTTTCAAATGTAATTAATTCGTGTGATGGCATACCTGAATTCAGTGTCACATGATCTTTCAGAAATCATTGTAATATACTGATTTGGTGCTCAAGAAACTTTTCTTATGATTATCAATGTTGAAAACAGTTTTTGTGTTTATATTTGTGTGGAAACCATGATAAAAAAAAAGTATGAATTTCTCTCTAAAAAAAAAAAAAGAAACTACTGAACAGTTAATTTTCTATCATTTTAATTTGTTTACACACACACACACACACACACACACACACACACACACACACACACACACACACACACATCCCGC
>NW_015536487.1:754671-756350 GCF_001515605.1 Sinocyclocheilus anshuiensis
CACACACACACACATCCTGCTATGAATCCTTCTAAAATCAACCTCTTTTACTCTGTAATATACATTGTCTGGTTATAAGTTGGTGAGGGCATGAAAGACGCTCCATCCATATACCAGCATATCAAGGCATTGGGCGAGTGGGAACGTTTGTGTATGTGTGTGTGTAAACTCCTATTCATGTTTTCTCTATTCACTGGGTCTATTGCATTGGAGAACATGGTGAGAGTCCCTGCCTTGTAGCACCATGTTTAAAAAGCTTGTTTGTGTTTTATAGGAGATCAAGGCAAGCAGGGGTCTTGGCCAGACATGAGACACTACTGCTGCAATCTGCTCCCCTCTCATTACAGCCCTGCACATTCAGATGGGAGAAAACAAGCCCGGCTTCAGTCAGCCGTCTCAAGGAGACCTGGATCACTTCCCACATGCCTCTTCTGGAAGTCGCCCAAGCCAAACAGCATCAGGGTTCACCATTGTTTTTTAGGGGTAAAACTGGCTACCTGTGCAGACACCTATTGATCAAACAGGTACTTTTAAAAGCAGCCCATTTTAAAAAATGCTGCTGGTAAACCAAGATGTGCTTAGATTATTTCTGATTTAAGACCAATGAACTTTTGCAATGATCTTCTACACTATGCCGAAAGATATATTTATTGGAAGTGTCTCCAAAAAGGAAATTCAGACAGCCTAGCATTTCAGACAGGCTCAACTGGCTCTCCGAATATATCTTAAAGCTATAAGTGGACATACTGTAATATAGCTGTTATATATGTTAGTGGGAGGACGTTTAAATGTTAAAATTAAGAGCAATTATCCACTTCGTAAGTTGGTTTGAATATGCTTTGATTTCAGAGTAAATACAAACTGCTTCTAAACGTGAGATTCTCTCTTTTTTCATTGACTCAACCTATTTCTTAGGAGGGTAACGGGTGCGAAGACATAATTATGAGCTGGATTGGGAGTTTGAAGTACTATTGAAGGGAATCTCCTATTGAAAAGGGTCCTCTTAAAGAGCTGGGATACTGGGCCAGTGATTGTCAGAGGGGACTTGGGCATAATATGGAAGGATAATTGGGTTTCTAAGTGAGCTTCACTACAGGGCTCTGATTGAGTCATACCCTTGAGGACTTCTAATCGTACCTTTTAGTCCTTTCACGGTGAAAAATTCGGAGCTGGGAAATCTCACTTTCTTCACATCAGTAAGTGATATCGGAATATTGTGGGAACCTTTACACATGAGATGGAGTGACCATGCTCATAATATCTGTAACACAGATGAACTCAGAGACGGAGAGTAGGATCCATATGCAGAGTGCTTATTTAAATAATAACAACAAAAATACAAAACACAATGAACAGAACTGAGGATGCTGATGGAACATCCATAAAGAAACAACCCCAGACATTGAACAAAGGAAACACAAGGGTTTAAATACACAAGTGTACATAGCTACCTGGTCTCATGGCAAAAACGTACCTGGGGGCACTTTTTCGTGAGACGTGAAATACGTACCAATAAGTACATATCACTGCAGTTTCCAAAAGAAATGAACATAGAAGGGTAGAGGGAGGCCGGGAGAGGGCTGAGCTCTCGTGCCTCCGTTGATAAAAAAAATTAGCCAATCACCATCGAGTGTTCACTTTCAGCGCTGAGGAGTGTTGAGAAAAGAACCCTCGCAAGG
>NW_015536487.1:756413-757364 GCF_001515605.1 Sinocyclocheilus anshuiensis
CCAAAAAGCCATTTTAAAGTGGTTAAGCAAATAATAATAATAATAATAATCGGCAGGGATCCCAGACCAATACAATTAGTGTGCCTCCTCTATTTTAAAACCCACGAGCCGCCACTGGTTAACACTATCGGGTAGGTTTAGGGTTGGGTTTGGTGTAGGGCATATTTCCAACACGATAGAGCATTAACTTTTAGCGAAAGTCCACAGATATTTGAATTCTGAACCGCCGCAATACGTACTTGAAGCAACGTAATAAAAAAACAGAAATACGTGCCTATATCAACGTAATAAAAATGTGCCAGGGTTCACGTATTGAACCCGTGTTTTAGCGCCACTCAGTTGACATTTCTCTTTGAAACTGCGACGAAATGCGCAGTAAGGTACGTAAAAACGGTGTTGCAAAAAAGTACCCAGAGGTACGTATTTTTATAAGACCAGGTTGGTAAATAAACTAACTGGGAACAATCAGACTAATGACAACCATAGATATGTATAAATACCACATTCGACCGCTCCAAGCACATCTGCCATCTTGGAACGGTCTATATGTATGTTGTCACACAATAAAAATCAATGAGTTTCAAGATGCCACAACATTATGCAGCCACAGGTTGTAAAAAACACCTACATTTAAATTCCTGAAGAAATTGGATTAACTTTCTCAGGTAAGAATGTGTTGGTTTGTGTTTTTACAGGGGTCATATGATGCTGCTAAAAAGAACAGTATTTTGTGTATTTGGTGTAATGAAATGTGTTTATGCGGTTTAAGGTTCAAAAAACACATTATTTTCCACATACTGTACATTATTGTTTCTCCTCTATGCCCCGCCTTTCTGAAACGCGTCGATTTTTACAAAGCTCATCGGTCTGAAAAAGCGAGGTGTGCTCTGATTGGCCAGCTATCCAGTGTGTTGTGATTGGCCGAATACCTCAAGCGTGTGACGGAAATGT
>NW_015536487.1:757636-798984 GCF_001515605.1 Sinocyclocheilus anshuiensis
GAGACAAAAACATTAAAACCCATTATAAACGAGGCATTTGTTGCATCCAGTGGGGACATATTTACGGATTATAATGACTTATACTGCCTTTTTACGCGTTGCGTTGCGTATCGCACCGCGTAAACATAAAACCATGTCTGCATTTGTGATCGGAGAAATGACAAACAACAAGCACTACTCTACACTGCCCAAAAAATGCACTTTAAATATATAAAATATAAAAACTCTTTAAATATAAACGTACTTACAGTCTTTGAGTCAGAACAGCCGGCATTGTAGTCTACTCTCCCAGGATCAGGAAACGGTCCTCCCACACAGCGTCTTTACGACATGGCGGCGGAAACAACAAAACTACAGTGAGAATAAAAGTTACGCCTTCTTTCTTTGCGTGAACATTTGGGCGGCGTTATGCAAATCTTCCCACATAGTGACCTAGATATGTGGGGGCGTGTTAGAACGAGCCGTTTTAGGTAGGCATGGCTGACTCTTAACTTTTATAAAGAATATCTCTTTGGATTTGAGACTTTAGTCTTTGCAACTTTACAGATCTTCTTTATGCACCAAGAGCTTGTAACACTCCAAAGAGAAAGGAAAAATTGAAATCGCATCATATGACTCCTTTAATATGTATTAACTCAATATTACAGGTTTTTAAACTATAGTACCTGTCGTGTTAGCTAACAGCTTTGTCTGGTTGTGTTGTGTTAGCAAATCATCTGCTGAAGTCTGTTGCAGATATCGATATTCATACATGCGTAAACTAGGGTTGCAGACAAAAAGGCAACTTGCTCTCGAGTGTTCACAGAACTGCTTTGACCATTCCAATATGGCAGACGGCTTACGTATAGCAGCCCATAGAAACAGCTGCTTATAAGGCATCTACCTATAGATTCATATCTATGATGACAACGGGCAAACAGGAACAGGAAGTAATCTAAACTCCAAACAGAAAGGCGAAAACACAAAGAACCGAAGGCAACGTGACACTATCCTCATCTCTATATATTTTACAGGGTCTTTGTTACATGCTACATGTATTTACTATAGTAATAACAGTAAATTATGTATAATTAACCCTAAACTGAACCATAGTCCTAACCTGAACCCTACAGTAAGTACACATTAGTTAATATTACTCATTACTTTATTGTATAATTACATCGTAACAAGGACATCTTAAAATAAAGTGTAACCTAAATTGACATGAACCAAGATTTTTAGTGAACATTAGTTATAAAACATTTACCTTTGCTTCTAGTCTTTGCCACAAGTATATCTCTCCCTTCAATCACATTTAACAAGTTGAGTATTTTAGATGAGAACTGATTAGTCATTTGAACCGTTCTGTCTGTAAGTGTGGGCGTTCTGTGTAGCTTTATGTCTTTCTGTAGTTTCTAGCCAGTTTCCTTTTTATCCTCTAATGCAGTGGCAGGTAGAAGCAAAGCTCTTATGTAGTACAGAAGCACACAAGGTCATTTGTGATCATTAACAATAAAATGCTTATGTACTAGTGTTAACCAATTAGAACACCGTTTTCATCTTTCTGCTCCTAATATGTCCCATAAAACAACATTTCCGATGCTACTTGTTTGATTTAGTGATAATCAGCAAGGCTCATCTTTCAGTTTAAATCTGTATCTTTCATTTATTCATACAGTACATGTGAATTATGTACTTCGAAGGATACCAAGCTTTGAATTCTTTGAATTTGTTTATGCTTGTGATGTCTAACATCAACCTTTATGACTCGCAAACTAAGTTTTGGAGACTTTTGGACGTTTTTGGGTCACTTGAGGTCTTGAGCTGACAAATTCCAGAAAACATGCAAATAGGCCATTATTTGCAGTTCTAGTGTGTCAGTGAATGTAATGAACTTGAACAATTTAGAACTAATAGTACTAGCAGTAATGCCTCCTCTTTGACACACAGACATTGTGGTGGTAAAAATGAGATATCTTCGTGTGTGAGAGAAAAGAAAATGGATAATGACATTCTGATTTAAGCAACTTGGAACAGACGAGAATAATCACAATGCAATGCAAGGACAATCTAAATGGATTAATTTTTAAAAAGAATGATAGTGAAACTAAGTTAATTAAAAAATCAGCTTGAGTTAAACTAGTTGTCGCCAAACGCAATAATTAATCGTGTTAGCAGTGCTGAACGATACCAGGAAATATGAATTCCCTGAACGGGAGACGACAGCATATCACAATCCCGCATAATACTCTAGTTGCTGCAGGAAGCAATTATCATCTGTAATTTTTTCTAATAAACTTGTATCCCTCTGATGACGACCAATTAAACATGCACAATTATGGTTACCATATAGTTATTCATAAGATGATTAGCATGCCCTCCTTGCATTCAGATTGGCTGCATACTGATAAGACGCAGGTTAAGCGACAGATGCATATGCAAATGGCATGCAAATCAACATACAGAAATAGCAGGAAGGCGCATGGACGTCATAAGTGCTGTCAATAATAACACTGCAGACAGGAAATTAAGAGGTGTGAATATTTATGTAAGCGCCTAAGTGAAAAGTTTCCACATAATTCTTAACAATAATACATTGTTATTATTTGTGCATTAGTCTATATATTAGTTGCTCAAGGATGAGCAAAACTGAAAACTGCCCATTTTTCTGTTCTTGTTCAACTCGCCAGAACTGATTTTAGAGAACTGAGCAACAATTCACATGAGGATAACTGTTGGTACAATCTCTCTCATCCAGTCTTTCTGCAAATTATCAAGGACAATCTAAATGGATTAATTTTTAAAAAGAATGATAGTGAAACTAAGTTAATTAAAAAATCAGCTTGAGTTAAACTAGTTGTCGCCAAACGCAATAATTAATCGTGTTAGCAGTGCTGAACGATACCAGGAAATATGAATTCCCTGAACGGGAGACGACAGCATATCACAATCCCGCATAATACTCTAGTTGCTGCAGGAAGCAATTATCATCTGTAATTTTTTCTAATAAACTTGTATCCCTCTGATGACGACCAATTAAACATGCACAATTATGGTTACCATATAGTTATTCATAAGATGATTAGCATGCCCTCCTTACATTCAGATTGGCTGCATACTGATAAGACGCAGGTTAAGCGACAGATGCATATGCAAATGGCATGCAAATCAACATACAGAAATAGCAGGAAGGCGCATGGACGTCATAAGTGCTGTCAATAATAACACTGCAGACAGGAAATTAAGAGGTGTGAATATTTATGTAAGCGCCTAAGTGAAAAGTTTCCACATAATTCTTAACAATAATACATTGTTATTATTTGTGCATTAGTCTATATATTAGTTGCTCAAGGATGAGCAAAACTGAAAACTGCCCATTTTTCTGTTCTTGTTCAACTCGCCAGAACTGATTTTAGAGAACTGAGCAACAATTCACATGAGGATAACTGTTGGTACAATCTCTCTCATCCAGTCTTTCTCCCTCCATCACACACAAAATGATTCATGAATGCAATTATCACTCAAGCTTCAGCGTTTTGAGATTTATTACGTTACTTTTATATTGCACACACAAAAATAATATGTACAATTACATTTTGGCAGACCATTTTTAATCACATGGTTCATTCTGTATGTATAATTAATTTATCTATATGTAATACAATCTGTTTATTAGTTGATCTAGAAACAATATATCACAACAATGAAAGTTGATGCCAAGGAGATCACAGAACTGCATTATACTGTAGTATTCTCATTGTCACATTAGTATTGCTCATCCATAACTTAAGTGTAGTCACATGAACTCCCTGTACTGTATAAGAACATAACCGCAGTGAACCAATACAGTGTAATACAGCAATGCTAAGATCACATCTGCTTCTCACAAACACATATACTTCAGACATTTCATATGCACAACTCATGGGTAAGTAAACACCAATCCGAGCAGCAAATACAATCTATGACTGCATGCCTAGTTGGCTAGTTGAATATCGGTCTAAACAATTATTTCAATGCTATAGAATTTTACACACACTTAGTACAAAGAAATGTCTTGCGCAATACAATGCGTCTGAGTTTGGATAGAGCTTAAAATTGTGTCAATTTTCATAAGTATCCAGGTTACACAGAAAAGAGAGGAAGAAGACGGGTTGGAAGTGTTTGTGAAAGTTTCCTTCACTGAGGCAGAGCTTTCAGGATGGCGTTCACCTCTTCTGCTACAGCAGTCAATGCAAACTCAAACTGTTCCTGAAGACAGAAGGAGAGAAAGTGGAAGAAACTCAGCCAAGTACTTCAAAAAACACCAACATTTTACGCTAAGCACAAACTTATCTTGCAAAATAAGGGAAAATGGACCTAAAGGGAATATCAGTCAGAAGAAGACGTAATAAGTTGCTGGAAAGCACATACAAAATGTGTGTGTGCTCCTTGTGTAGATGTGTGTCTTTAAAGCTGCAGAGAATGTGTGACTCAATGTGCTCTGTTCAAACTATGACTCAAAATCTGTCTCTTCCCTGAGGGGCACCCTGTGAAGATCGATCATTGTCTGAAGAGCGACCCTCAAAACTAACGTTTGAAACCAAAGCCTCCCACTGCAGGCCATGGAATAAACCAAGCTAAAGTGGGCGTTAAGTCAGATGCAAAGCTTCACAAAACAAGAAACGGATAAAAATCCCTCTTGAATTAACTTAACATGCACTTTTCTGTATTTTGAACCAACATAAATTAGTCTCTCAAAAAATGTAGTATGTAATAAGTGAAGGTAAAGGTTTGTGATGTCAGTACAAAAACTCAACAGCTTGAATAAATGTATTATTTTATAATTTTACTTTGTAGCGGTAATAGCTTGTGCTGTAAACATAGACCACCTAATGCATGCAAATGACCATAAATGCATGAGGAGGATTTGATCATTTTCACAAATATCATTCACTGTCATATGCAAGGCGATTTGGAAGAAAAAGGCGACTGCGTACTAAAAGTGTAAATGTGACCATTTTGCCACTAGATGGTGTCACATTAATGCCTCAATGTTCTCCAGACATGATGAAGTATGGCTGTGGATATTTATCTGATCAGTCAAGCTGTTTATGAGCTTCTCTTCCAAGGTAAACAAAAGCCGGAGAGCTCATGGAGCTGCTAATGCACAAAACATTCCTATTCTGGGCCAGGAATGGAGAGGGTAGAATGGATTTTAGGAGGCAGACCAATTTCACACACGAATACCTGCTTTGAGAGTGTTCTAAACGTGCAGGGCGAGGGGGCATCCTTTGGACATATGTTGCTTTTTGGAGCAACACAGAGCTGAAGTACTGACTAAGCGGGCCAGAACAGTAAAATCACAAATAATGCACTGTTAAAGTCCAGAAATGAGTAGAATTAACAAACTACAGAGTTTGAGAGCAACCTGTTACGTTAGGATTAAGGATAAATGATTAAATAAATTTATTGTTTTTTTCTTTCTAATGAAAAGATTCAGGGTTAATTTAAAAGTGATTAAAAATGTAACAGCAAGTCCCAAGGTGTACAGGGATTTCTCCTTCATTTAAATGACATGATTATATTAGTAATACTAATACTAGTTTGCTTATAAATAGGTGAAAACAAAACCGAAAGATCCAAATATCCTTATTAGCGAGTCAGAGACATACAGTCACAGACTAACTACAATGTGACTACGAACTGATAAGTAGGATGAGGACTTGCTCAGGACTTTTTAAAAAGATCTTTTACAATCTGACAGTTGTTGGTACATTTTGTTAACTTGCAGTTACTTTAGAAACCATTACTGTTGGCTGAGGAAACAGCTCTGGCTTTCATTCAAATATTAGGAATTTGTTGCACACTATGATACATGAACAAAAAAATGAATAGCTGATTATTCAGTAAAGTAGGCTGATTGCTTCACTAAACTGAACAGAGAGGAAGCTAACATTGCACTAACATTTACTACTTCTATAATACCACTTACATATTCACTATTTTCAGTATCCTCTGAATGCTATCTTTTCAACACAATCCATGGAGGCTCAGTATCTCAGTTTACAGTGGCTAACCAGGTAGTCAGGACTTTATCTTTCATAAACAGCAGCTAATGTAATTCAGTGTGGCTCTGAGGAGGGGACTGTCATTTGCTCATCTTGTTATCTCCAAACAGTAGAATGCTAAATATGTTTCTTTAGCATAGTTTAAAAAAATTGATCTTGTATCAGTCAATCTTGTAATGCTGGAGACTCTCTAGGACCTTCTGGCTGATGTTCAAAACGTTGTTGCTTGCGGCATCAACAGGACGTATTTGTCATGGAAGAAGTGATCAATTATAAGTTAATTTTCTGAGCCTTCTTTTGCTGCTTTATTGACTATGTGGTTTTAGATTACAAATCGATGTTAATTGTAGCAGTGTGGTTAGGGTCGTATTGTACAGGACGTCTCGGGACGATGTGTGCAGGTGGAATTGCACTTATACTCACTGACTGAACTTTCTCTTCTGATGATGAGCTTATCATGGTATTAAATTGAATAATAATTGCATTAATATTGAATTATTGCTAAAATGCTAAAAATGCACCAAATATAAGGGTTAGTGCCTTGAACAGACATATCCATGAGAGAAAATTTCAAAGCAATAACAGCAGTGCAGCAGAAAAAAAGGCTACATTTTGATTTGATAGATTTTTAAAATCTTTAACAGAGACCCTAAATACCCAGTGTCCATCATTTTGCACTTCCTCACTGTTCGTTAAGAAGAGTCTTACCTTGGTCTGTGCCATGCCTGATCTCTGGTCCCTCAGGTGCTCCAGGGTAGCAGCAATATCAATCTCCTTAGCACCTGCAACAGAGCCACATAACATGAGTTCAAAGTACTCCACATAATCATAGATCATCTAGCACTCTCTCCAGCGCTCGCTTTTTCTGTGGAATTACATTCCCTTTGCAATGTTGGACAAAGCTTATAGACTACCTTGTTTTTAGCTAGACTTGTTTTAGTCTATAGCAGAACTTCATGCCTTATTCTAGAACAAAACAAAAAAAATTAAATAAATACAAATACAATAATACCAGTGACAAAAATCGAATCTTTTAAAAAGCTTTAAATGTAATTTTTTTCTACCTGATCTGACTTTTAAGTTGGTGTAATTCAATGTTGTCAGATTGATTCAGTTATATATCACTTGAATAAAGCCATCCATTTAGATTTTGCAGGTCACCTAATTACCCGTTTTTACAGTTTTTAGTTTATATTCAGCAGAGACCGCAGATAATTTTAATTCTAACATGAATAATCACTTAAAATAAGAGATTCTAAGACAGTGGTTAATAGCAGTAGAGCTCATGAAAACACAGATAGTGAACCTGCACACATGCATTACATACGACTTCACTCATGCAGAGCTGTTGTTCTTGGCAATACAAATTTACATCGGCACCACTGACTGAACCAAAACTGTAAAGTGAATATGACATTTTTCACATGGCGGTAAGAGCGAAAAGGCTGATTAGGAGAAATCTCCCTTTCACCTTTAGCTTGAATGACTTTTTCTACAGGTCCATTGTTGTTTCTTCTCATAAATGAGCGGAGAACAGGAGAGGTCTAACAAGGCCTTATTTCTCATTCATTCATTCTTCAAAAAGAAAAGACAGACTACCCCCTCCCTTCTGTACAGATTGATAGAAAGAGAGAGTGAGGGAGTTTGAGGGCGAAGGAAAGAGAAAAGCGGGAATCCTTATAGATGCTTTCTGAAAGGGAGCGAGTGCAGCTGGGGTTCCAGCCTCAAAGGTGCTCCAACACTTTCATGTCTTAAGAAGTGCAAGATTCCGAAGTTTAGGGGGAAAGACAGAGAGCGAGCAAAGGAGGGGGCATCTAACAAGAAAAGGCTTTGGAATTAAAACAGCATTCTTCACTAATTTACAATTCATTCCTGGAGATGAAGAAAAGCGAAAGAAAAATACAACGGGGTGTTTGAGAAAAGAGAGAGAGAGAAGAGGAAGACATGAAGAACAGGAGAGAGAAAAGGGGAATGGAAGAGGGAGATTTCTGTTGTTTGGGACTTTCTGGGGCTTGTGTGGGGCTCACACAAGTGAACACTGGAAAGTGGGCAACCTGGGAGCCCCTCCTCCTCCCCAGAGAGCAGACAAAAGGGAGATGGAGGGGATCGCTGAGGGCCGAGGCTCCGGGCCCCTGACAGCATGGGAAAGAGGCCCAAATGCAGCGATGCTCTCCCTTGCATCTGGCCTTTGATCCCTCATTATGGAAAAAGCCACGGACCATGGTCGGGCCAGGAGTTGGGATGGACTGGTGACCAGAATAGAGAAGCATGGGGGGAGGCAAATGCATGGGTGACCTCACCAGATGGGGTCAGGAAGAATGGTGATGATTCAGACAGGTTATGAAGGCACCTTCCGTCTCCGTGGCTGGATTCACATGACTCGTTAAACTCTATGCAGCGCTGAACGTATAATATTTGCATGTGAAAAAGTCAACCGTATTAGACGAAGCTGAAACCCTCGCAGTTGCTTACAAGTGCAAACACAAGGAGAAATACACTCTCTTCTCCGTTCTTCATGTTTTCACGCACTTTTATTCACATTAGCCTTTTGAGAGCCTTGGCCATTCATTAAAGACCTCAATCATCCTCTAATGCAAGACGAGACCTTCATTGTGTGAAACGTTGTGTGTTATGACAGCGCCTCCTCATCTGTGCCGTGCACTCTTACCTTTGACCATTTTATTTAGAACCATGTCAATCAGGATGTAGGTTCCACTCCTTCCAGCACCATCGCTGCAAATGAAGACAGAAACTCATCATCACTTCCGAGAAAAGAGCAGACCTGTCTGAATGAGCATTACAGTATGTGCTTGCTGAAACGAAAACAAAGCGTTAATTTCTCTGTTGTGTTACAGCCGCATTGTTTGCTGTTGCATCATCCTTCAGCATTCACTAATTCTGTCAAAGATGACTGCTGTCTTGTTTTCCTGTTCTTTGCAAAACTAAACTGCATTTGCAAAAAAAAAAATCAAATAACACAACACAGCTCTTTTAAGAGCAAAAACAAAGTGTCTGAACACAATGGGAATTTGAAGTGACTTGAAAAAGCATTTTAAACTGGTTTTACCTTCTACGCAATCGACTAAATTGCGAGAACCAGCCAAACTCAGACGCAGTTGGATGGTAAACTGCATTCTGATTTGAAATCAAGGTTACTTTTCAAGACATGCGGCTGAATATTATGAGTGTATTACTGAATGAACGTGTGCATGCCGCTTTCTGAGGTTGCTCAGGTTTAAGCACACACACACACACACAAAACACATTCAATTGGGGGGTTTGGGAAATGAGAACTATTTAGGGAAACTCTCCCCTCTCGCCTGATATCATTCTGAATTATTCAAATATGCACGACAGCTGTGAAGCCTGTCTTCCCCACAACGCACAACATGTTGCTCATTAACCCCTGGTGTTAAAGATCATTTGGCCACTATTTTAGTTTACACAGACGCTCACATTCCTCAATTTCACACTGAGGGTAAAGGCCATCCATTTTTACCATCACTCATGTAGATATTCACTCAATACTTCATTTATTTTACCAGTGCCTGAGAGATAATTCAGACCACTGATAATTTATATAACTGGATTTAATACTGCTTTGATGTTTGCATTTTATATAAAAGAAATAAAGCAATATATATATTGCTTTTTTTTTTTTTTTTGTTATTATTATGGTACTTGCCTGCAATGAACAATAATTGGACAAGATCTGCCCCGGTAGCACTTGTTAACCTTTCTGCAACGACAGAAAAAAAGAGACCATTAATACTGCAAGTGCAAATAAGTAGATCATGGGCATATTCATTTGCCATTTTAGAAACTCTTATAAATACGGTCATATATAAACATATTACATTTGTTTATTATCAAACACGTTACTGTCAAACCAGAGGACTTTCTAACATGTGTCTATCAAAATCATTATAAACCAAAAGGTCCATGCCAAACAATTAAAACAAATGGAGAGGTTGTTAAATCCACCACATTGTGACAAGCCATTAAGTAAATGATGTGTGGTTAGGTGTCATGATCCAAAACACATTAACCTTGCACAATTATAATGCCTGAAAACCATAAGGCCTTGCAGGATTTTAAGGCACATTGGTGCTGTTGCCATGGAAACCTACTGTGTTAACTCATATTGTTTTGCTTATCCCCAAAAAAAAAAAAAACCCTGCTTTGTGCATACCTCAAGGTTGATTTCTCAAGAGATACCAAAAAAGGGTTTTAAGATCAGATCTGAATGCTCATGGGACGGCTTTCAATTCTAAAACCTGCTGCACTCATTTATATAATGTTATTTAAACACAGCTGGATCCAAAATGAACACTCGCCAAGTGCCAAATGCAAGAACAACTGGCTTTGGCGAGTTTATAAAACAGAATTTATTAACTTTAACTTTATAAGGAACTACAACAGGTTACATGGTTAAAGTCAAAGTATAAGAATGGTTACCTTACCCACACCGATGTACATGACATGCTCAAATAAAATCAAAGAAATAAAAAATCTCATTACTCACATATCATCTACAGACTTTTAAACATTTTGGAAAAATTACCATCAGAAGAATGCCTAGAGTTGTATTTTTCTTTTAGCAAAACAAATGTGACATTCCTTGATCATAATATTAATTTAATAAAAGTATGAGGAAAAAAAAATCACAGTGGGCATGAACATAAATGGTTTTAATAAAGAAATGGTGCAAAATACATTTCTAGATAAGTAACATTTTCTCATTTGACAAAAAGTTAATTTTTGGACCTTGAAATAAATGTAAAATAAAGCCTGATGTTTCCTCCACAAGAAATGTGTAAGAAAAGTGCTTTAGATATCAGTTTTGTCTGAGATCTGAAAGAGTGCAGAGGGGACCATCATGCATTGGGGCATTAGGGCAGCAGCGTGTGTTTCTGGGCAAAACAGAGGGGCAGAGAAAAAGGGTGGGCGAGTGTGAGAACAGGGACATCTGGTGAGTATGAGATGCAGGTGGGGAGGCAAGGAAAAATCAAGGGCCTGGAAGAGGAGATACAGTTTCCAATGATCACTTTTGTGACTATGCAACTGGGCTCATATAACTAGCTGCAACATCACAAAAATGACACTGGCAACCGCTAATTAGCTGGCCAACGAAAAAACAAGAGAGGTGAGTGAGGAGCGTTTGACAGATTCAGTGTGAGTCATGGCAGTGTATGAGACAAGACTGTGTCACAGGCCTTTGGGGAGATATTCAGAATGGCAACAGAAACCAGAGCAATTCAAACAGAAGCACCAGGGTTAAAACCATCTCACCAATGCCTCAATGCTCAAGGTGTCATTGAAACTTTGGCAGAGTGAAAAGAATATTCAGAACACTTTGGGTCTCAGAATGGGAGTGATAATTCAGACTCGAGGATCATATGTCAATCATCAGTAAATGCTGATAGAGGATCAGACCCACCCTTTTCATTTATCAGTGCATATTTATTACCCCATTATTTCTCAGGGCACAAGATCCAGATCTAAACACTTTGTGCATATGATCCAACAGTCCTCCCATGAATCAACAACAGAATCAGCACTCCAAATCTGACGCTTTAGAAATGTCAGCACATACATTTTAATCTCATATTACAGGCATATGTAATATGCATATGCACTTGTAAGAATGAGACATTTCCCCAAAGCATACACTGTATACAGTAGCTATAAGGAGAACTATTTGAAATCTAAAGCATACTGCGCCCCTGTGTCTGTAAAATGGTTAGATAAATGATTGATATACCATAATTCATGAATGTAAGCAAATCAGAGTGAGCTGCACAGAGCTCTGAGTCAACAACAGGAAATTCTCCAAAAGATCTAAAAGACTCTAAAAATAAAAGACTCTAAAAATACAAAGCAGACAGTCTGAAATGTAACATGCCAACATCATTTCCCTACATTCCGTGGTGAAGTAGTGGGATTAATAAACTAAATGTAACAGCACAGCAGAACACTTGCTAAAATTTGCTAACTCTGCTTGAGCATGAAGAAAGAAACTAGAAGACCAAAATGGATCGTCCTATTGCAGGTATACATCCGCCTGTGCCAGGGTTGTTAAATTTCTTTAAGGTTTTACCCCAGAGGCCTATTGCATTTCTTCAGAACGCTCACAGCAGGTGAAAAATGAGAGAGTCATATGCTGCCATTGGCTTTCCTTTCACTACTGTTTTATTGCTGAACATTTCACATTTAATTGGAGTGTTTAATTTAATAGGGATTATTGTGCACACATATACAAGGAAAAAGGGCTAGATTTGATTTCTTCAAAAACATACTCTCTATTCTTTCTAAACCTACAGGCTGAAGGTGAATGAACACAAACTTTTTTAGGAAAATAAGGATATTGGCCCAAACATTTAAGACAAAAACCGCATAGGTAAACATTCTGCCATTAACATCCTGGTGAAATACAGCAGCTGGACACATACCTGCGGAAGTCCAGCAAGGTTCTAGCTGACTCTGGAACATTCTGGTCCATCCAGGACAAGAAGTGGAATTGAGTGACTGTGCGGGTCTCATTAGTCTGGACGTTCTTCAGGTAGAAACTGCGCACCAGGAAATCATCACACCAGATATGCTCAGAGACCAGATTTACCTTCAAGAACATATGCAGAGTGTGTTTTAACACGCTGACATGTAAAATTCATTTACATTTTTTTGTACATTTTTTTTAGATTCAGCATGTATAATGTTAACAAACACAGACAAAACTCGGAAATACTGTTATTTTGGCACAACAACTAATAGGGTAGTTATATGGACCCTTTTCACATTTCCAGGGTTCTCAGAAGCGGAAGTTGTCATAGTTGGGTAAACTTGCCATAATCTGGTAAACTTGCCATAGTTGGGTTCTCATTTACTATAGTAGCAAAAGAAAAAAATTCACAATAGCGTTTGTATGATTTTTAAAGGTGGGAGAGATCGATCATGGTGGTCGAAAGAGAAAAAGAGGTCAAATTTGCTGTCACTACCTCAGTCATTTTATTATTAGTATTCTGAAATTTAATGCCAAGGTAATATAAAACAAAGTATACACTGTAAAAAAAAGTGTGTAATTTTAACTGTAAAATATTGTAAAAATGCTACAGAAGAAAAACTGTTAATAGGTTAACAGTAAGTTCTTGTACTTTATAAGGGAAAAACTAAAAGATCCATACATTTCATGTAATTTTACAGTAAAATGCTGTTAATTATACAGTTTTTAGAAGCAAAAAAGAACAAATAAACATAATTTACAGTCAAAAACTGTAAACTGATATTCCCAGATTTCCCTGCATGACATATTTGAAAGTATTTTGTTTAAATAATTTCTTAATAGTTTTTATCAGTTATGTACATTTGGGTTTTATCTGTTGTTTATTTAATGTTGGTGATTTGTGTTTTCGTGAATGACTCTATTAGTATATACTTCAGATGGCGTAAAAGCTACTTGTGATGAACTTTGATTTTTCTGTATTTAAAAAAAAAAAACGTAACTTTGCTAGATTTACAATGTTAATAACTGTGGAAACGCGTCATCATAGTGTGTGAAGAGGGTCCATTGTCCTTATATTTAGTTAAGGTGTATTAAAACCTGAAATAATAAATCATCATTCAAATATATAAAACCACAGTGTCCACAGGAGCTTTACCTCATATATGTGGTAGAGGTCCGAGCCTTCATCAGGCCAGTACTGATGACACTGTTTGATGCCGTTTTCAGCAAGAGGTGTCAGCATGACAATAACCACACAGCCACTTTCCCAAACCATCTACACAACACACCATCAACAGAAAATGCAAAAGCAATGTTACAGTTTAGACAGGGAAAAACAGCCAAAAATACATTTGCAAGACAAAAAAATTCCCTCCTTTACGCCATGGTATATGACTGGATTCAGAGAGTTGTGCTTTTCAGCAGAGTTTGCTTTAAACTTAATTGGTCTTAATAACTCAAGCCCACTCGTCACTGTAATGGGAGTTTAGTTGAGTCTTCCAGCCCACCTCTCTTGCCCTCTATCTCGCGATCTCCCCTTCCCCTTGTATACGGAGCCTCCTCAGCCTTGCTCCATTTCCCCTAATCACACTTTTACTGTGTCCTTCAATCACGGAAAGGCCCACTGCGGCCATTAGGAAAATGAGGGAAAACACTGACTTTTATGGTAGCAATAAAATACAATGATCCTGCTCATAAAATAATCAAACTCATGTGCCACACGTCCCCACAGAGTCATTAACAGAGAAATGTAGAGACATTACACCATGGTAAAAGTGGCTCAAAACGCAATATAAAGTTATCATTATGAATATGTTATCATTTTTAATCTCACAAAACGCTGGAGATGAAATTGATGAAAAATAAAATGTCTTAAATTCATGATTATATGATGAGAGAATGGTGGCAATAAAAAATAGCTTTCACTGAATGTAGCATTTAATAGAGTTTTTTGTTTCACATGTTTCATCCTAACAGAATTTATGGCACAACTATTAGCTTACAGGAATAAAGACAGAAATTTGTTTAGATGCTTAGCACTGTATACATTAATGGTCAAATGATGTTAAAAGATAAATGTTATTCAGCGCTGTAAAAACCATTTCTTGTGTAATTTAAAATGTTCTGACTGAGGAGCTCATATACAAAGATCACAATGCTTGATTCTTCAATACAGGAGTGGGAACTGAAGGTCAATGGAGGAGCTTGCACTAATGTTCCAGACCAGGTGATCAAATATTGTTGAGTTTAAGCTTTGCAGTGCAATATGCAGAAAAGGTCAAACAAAACCAACAAACATGTTTCTGAAAACTCTGCAGACAACAGGACTGAGTGCTCTGTGCTTGGCCAGAATTCTGAATAAAAATTGCACAAAGCGACAATTGAATATTCTGTGAATAAAACTTGAAAGATGTAGAAGTTTCTTTCCCTCTGAGGAAAACTTTTCAGAGTATTGTGCAAACTTTCTTTTTTGACATGTGGACAAAGCTCCAATTCTGACATTCATATAAAAACATCACATTGTAATGTGGACCTAAAGGGAATCATCACTACTTGTCTTTAGGCGTTCAGTGGAAATAATTGGTTCCAGTGAAGTACATCTAAAAAGACCTAAAACACCAATATGTCAAATACAGTTTTATTAAACTACATTTTTATAATAATAATCTCTTTAATCATTAGTTTCTGTTTGGATGTACACCCGCATATACTTAATAAATGACTTCAGAACTTTGAACAACATGGAGACTTATCACTAATTAACACTGTTTCTATTTTTTCTTTGAATGACAAATTAGAGAAAGTCTTACAAGCCATGCCTAATGAAGAAGGGAAAGGTTTACACTTAACATATAAGTAAATATGTATGTATACAGGGTGCGAACTACGGGGGAGCTAGGGGGAGCTCGGCTCCCCTTAAGACATGGGCTACCCTGAAAACGTGATTTGTGAAATTTTGGGGGGTCTCAAAAAATATTGACAATGTGTTATTTTGACGTGCAATTTCAGTTTAGTGTAATGTGATCATCGTGGATTATTATGTGTAAAATTGCAAAAATATCATTCATTCATGCATGACGGCGATTTAAACCTAATTCACCAGTTACTCGTTGGACTCTGTGGTCGATTCTGTGTAAAAACAAACAAGTGGGCTCCCCCAAAGTCCACGGTATGGTTCCAGCACTGTATGTATACATGCCCTTTATTAAAGAGAAAACTTAAGACGCTGCAAACTTTTAAAAGCTTGGCTGTGTTTGGTATGAATCACCTTTTCATTAATGAGAAGAAACACAGACAATGACATCACTACATTAACTGACAGGGATTAATGTACTCAGTTTAATTTAAATGGAACTTTTAATGGCCTTTTTTGGATTCAGAACTGGCCTGACTGTCTATAATTCATTTGCATGGAATTAAATCAATTTAGATCATTAATTTTCTGCCAGTAATTGACAAAACGACAAATTCAAACAACCAATAACATCAATTAGTGTACACCCACATCTGTTAGCAAACACAGCTTTGTGATTATAGAGGGTCAAGTGACAGCACACAGTCCACAGTCAATTTATTAAAATGTAGATTACGGTTTGTATTTAACACCATCTACTTATCTAACCTTCAAAAAAAAAGAGAGAAAACATGTTCAAAGCTGCTGCTGATCGTAAAATATTAATTGAGTTGAAAACATCCTACGCATGCCAGCAAAAAGCATTTAGGTGGTTCTTAAAATCAACTGAGCAATTAACACTGATTCTAATATGCAAACAAACAAACAAATAAAAGCACTGAAATCAATTTGTTATAATCAAAACTATTATAGTGAGAGACTTTCTCATTCAAAGCATCTGTGTTGGAGAAAAAGCTCAGATCTTCACTTATATTTTCAGCACTGAAACTGTGCAGTGGGGAATCCCAAACCTTATGGGACATTTGACCCTCCTAATTAAGTTAATATAATGATGTTTATAAAGCAGCTTTCTTAGTGTAGACGGAATGTGTCCTTTCTACCCTTAACATTACCAAAAAGGTCCCAGTTTTGCCTTATTTGAGAGTTCATACAGTGAACAGACGCTTTCACGTTATATTTTGAGATCAGACATTAAATCCAATATGAATGCAAAAGCAATTCTTGCTAATGGGTTTGCCTGAGTCTAATATGGTAAAAAGGAACTATCAACTCTGAACAGTTCTTGCACTTGTGTTTTATCCATATGGATTAGACTCGGACAACACTGAGTATCTTACCTGCCAGAAGTCTGCCACGGTGGAGGGAAGAGGACCTTGAGCGCTGATATAGGCTGGGTTTCGGGGGTCATGGTCCATCTTAAAAGTGAACAGACAGAATAAATATTTCATGAATATTCATGAAACAAACATTTTTTAATCAATACTGAAAATGAAACACTGAGTAGTCTGTTGATTAAAGAATATCTCTATTCTACAGAAGAACAAGAGTGATATGGCTGCATGTTGGAAGGATGTTAGTTTCTATGGTGCTCTCCTCTGACATGAAGCCTCTATGTAAACTGCACTGTTTCATTGATCTTATTTATTTGCTTTCTGAACATTTCTTAGGTCCCCTCCGATCTTTGGGGAAGGGGTAAACAAACTTGCTGCCAAGAGAAACAGAATATCCACAATTTCTGTTTGGAGTTAAAAAAGGAAAAGGAAAAGCAAATCAAATAAAGCGAAGACACAGAGGCCTGTCACTAATGAGAGCAGAGTCGTCTCTCTCACGACCACCTCTCCTCTCCCGACCCCTCTCTCCTGTCTTTCTCGCTCTCATTTTTATCTACTCCACAGCCACTCTCTCTTCCATTTCTATATCGCTCTATCATCTCCAGTCACCCCTTCTTCCAGTCTCTCCCGTCTGTCCTCTCCGAGCATGTGCATTCTTTAATACCTCTGATTAAAGCCGGCTCTGGGAGTAAAGCAAGGCATCTCTCTAATCAAACGCATTTATTGATGAGAAGCTCAGTGGCTGGAGGTGGGTGTCTGCGTGTAATTGTGTGTCTGTCTGAGTGAAAGCTGTCCCGATGGAAAAAAGCTAATGATAGAAAGAAAAAAATTTGATATGGATATGGACTGTGACATTCATAATGCACTAGCCACAATTAAATAATGACAGGCAAGATCTTCACCAGCACTTCAGCTAATCAGCAGCAAAACCATAACAAGCAAAAGTAGATTTCAAACTGCAGCAAAGGGACAATCCACCTTTTAACTTATTTAATCTAATAGGTTTGCAAACTGTCAAATGTTGCCAGCGTTTCTCAGCCTTTTGAGACTCAAGTTTCTCTTCACTGACACAAACCAGAATGTGTTCACTGTTAAAAATGATATCTTGCAGTTGTAACCATAAGGTGCTATTTTTACTGATCTAACCTTTAAATTTGGTTTTGATGGTACCTTTTGTTCTGTTCATACTATTTTAATATTTAACTTTAATATTATATTTTTAATATTACCTTACTGGATTTCATTTAGCATTATCATCAACATTATTAAAGTAAAAAAATAATTAATACTTTTTATTGTTTTCTCAGTTTTCATGTATAGTCTTATACTGCTTCAGGTTTACTTTTGTTTTTCATTATTTTTCCTATGTTTATCCTTTTTATATTTGATGCACAGTCTATGGAGCGAACCAAATTTACATTTCACTGCAGGTTGCATTTTGTATATAAATATGTATGTTAAAAAAAAAATCTTAAATCTCGAGTCTACTGTGGATGGAAAATAAGCCCAACAAATCACATATATTCTGGGATACTCGTAAACCTGATTGGCATTTACTGATTTATGCAGTACAGGAGAATGTGCAGAATGGGGCATGCTATTGATCAATTCTTATTTAATAATCCACGTCTACAAGCTGTGATGACCACAATTCAGAATTTTGCTCTTATTATCTGTGTCTAATGTATGGCATCCAGTCTTTCACTCTGACCATTAGTCCACACATCCCACTATCTGTCCATCAAAGAACATCAACACAAACCACCATTCATCGGGTCTAAAAGAAAAGGTGAAGTAAGAATTTTTTTTTTCATTACAACACACCCTGTCCACACTCACATTAGTGGAAAGATATTATTTTCTGGATGCATTACAGGAGAACATTCTCCTGACCTGAAATGTCTCCTTACAAAAAGAAGTGAAAGCTGTCATCAGGTTGGAATGTGTCCATTTTGAGCTGTAACAAACGCGTGTTTGCTGTAAGGAGTCAAGGTATGCAGTCTTGTTAGAGTGTCAGACCTGGGCTTATTAAATGAAGGAAGGAGAGAGTGGACGAGACTGTAACACAAGCTCCAAACACTTCTAGAATTGCTGCTGCTCTTTCATGTGTATGTGTATGTGTGTGTCCTTGAAGCTCTAAGCTAAGATCATTTAAAAAGTATAGCCCTACTGATAAATGTGGCCGTTTTTCACAGCCAAAATGCTCTAATTTGATGAACATTTCATCACGCTGATCAAATGCTACAGCTGTCTATGTGAGAGTGTGCTTGATAGCACGTATGCCTGTCTTTGTGAGTGCGTTTGGGAGTATGTATGTCTTTAAAGCACAAAAGCTGATCACAAAGCATTTCAAAACTTTTGCTAAAGTAATTGCATGGTTCAGTACTTCTGCACTAATTTCTCTATAGCCTCACAAAAAGATCAAACACCACTGCATGAGAGAGACAGATTCAAACCCCATGGTTACAGTGAATGACACGCACCCCCATTAGCATGGCAGAAAATGGATATAATTGCTTTGCACAACCTTAATTGTTGGCAAGAGCAATTTAAGGGTAGAACAATTATATATACACAAGCTGGCTAATGCCGGCAGTTTATATGAAACGTTTTTTTGACTACCCGCTCTCTATACAGGGTGTTATTATAGTCGATTTGTCATTTCACACTCAAGAGATTATCATACTCTTAAGGTCTAATTACTTTAAGAGATCTGAGTTTTTTAGGGGTTTATCAGTAAATTCAGCATCCTGTGATGCCCTATAAGGAAAATATCAAAGAAAGAAGAAGATAGGGCATAGTATGATTTGTTCACAGGATATACTGTATTACCATGATATGTACAATATTATGTATCACAAATCAAAATTCTTAGGAGTCAAGATTGATGGAATAAAACAAAGAATGTTATATGTTTCACCTGGTTTCCTTTACTCAATATTACTGAAAGGAACAAAATGTTTTTAAATATCATCTGAAAAGCTTTTTCTGCATCACTCATACCTTTTTTTGTGTATGTATGATTGAAAGATGTAATGAGAAGGAAGATGTAAGGAAATTGAGATTCAGAATATAACTCAACCCTAAACAGTCACCAAATCCGAAGGAAAGGGTGTTGGTGTGATGAGGTGGTGAAAAATATCACGAATGATTTACTTTGAGGCCTTTTTCTTTCTTGCAGCTAATGAGAAAGAAGCTACAAACATTGACAGACATAATTATCACAGTTTTTGAAACGCACATTGCCAAATCCCTGCTGCGCTTTAATTACCGCACATCCATGCATTTGTCTCCGCACCAGTGGATCAGTGCACCCAACCCCGACTGCAGCACGAAACCCTCGGGGAGGGAGGGCTGACTCGCTTGTGCCTTTTGTTTCATCTTTTGATGAGTTGGAGTCCAAAAATAACAGTATGTAAAAATTACTCAGTTTGACTTTCTCAGTGTGATATTACTGCACAGGTATTATACTGATTAACATTATGTGTATGTACTGATTAAGGGGCCAAAACAAAAATTATTGTGTCTGTGATGGTAATGAAATCACAGTGTTTGGTTTTAAGGCATTCATGTGGTCTGTGTCTAATATTATGCACACAAAAAGCTTACATTAATAGACAAACCTTCCTTTTGGCTCATAATGTTTGCCGTGTTTATATTTGTTCTAGAAATGAATGACTGACTATTTGAACCTACTATTAAGTTTTTTTCTTTGTGCTTTCTCAGTCCCTCAGTGTCTGTGCTTCTACATATACATAAAAGAGCATATTTAACCGTCTGAGAATGGTCAATGTTGATCCACAGAGGAGAGAAATGAAGGAGAAAATGGGAACAAATAAATAAAAAATATAAGCAAGTCTCAAATTTCAAAGGAGAGGATAAAATAGACCTGGCAAAGTCCAAGTATTTGGCAAAAACGGACATAAATACTATGTTTCAAAAAGAGTCAGTGTTTCCATCACATGAACAACCTGTAAGAGGTGTTTTCACTCCCATTATTGGACATGATGCATAAAATATGTAAATAATGAGCATGGCTACTTACAATGGGACTGGCGTTGATGTAATCAGATCTGGATTGGTTATTCTCCGGCTTCAGGATGACTCTGGAGTGATCATCTACAGTATTCAAAGACAAGACAGACCGATGATGACGTAACTACTAGAGCATCAACATTTCAATAACACACTTCTCTTAAACATGTGATCATTCCTTTAGTAGAGACTGCACATTTTTAGAAAAATTCTGATCAGTGTATGAAGAGGCCACTGACTTTTTTAATTAATCCAAACAGGCCATGCTGCCGTTCTACGGCATAGTGCATAAGAAAACAAATACAAATTCACTCGAGGCAGATACAATCTGCGAAGCACTCACACACAAGGACACCGTGTGGGCGGTTGCGCTGGACATTCTGTTCCTCCTGACCCACCGCACATGCTGCTGGCTCAGCCTGGTAACTACAGAGAGCCTCCCACTCCTTATCCAAACGATCCTTATTCTGCAGGTGATCCTCCATATACGACTGCACATGGGAGAAAGACACAGAGTCAAAAGTTGCTTGAAAGGTCCTAATGATGATATGGCGAATAAAATATGTCCTGTAATATGCATAACTCAAAGATGGAAAGCATTCCAGCCCAGACAACATAAAAAAGAGTGACGCACATATAAAGCAGAGGATTTCACTTCAACGCAGGGTTACATTTGTTGTTTATACAATGCAAACAAGAGCATGAACCATATTTCTTGTGCTTATGCATTTCATGTGCCATTTGCCTTCCCGTGTAAACGCTTTTGAATTAAGTCTCTGTCCCTCCCCAAAATCCGGTGAGTATAAAAGCTCCATAGCAAGTTTCCATTCGTCTGCTATAATCCAGCTTTACCTCCAAGGCCAACCTATCGCTTTCTGTGCTTTCTTTCTTCCCAACAATACAATCACTCACCTATCCACCTTCAGACAGACGAGAGCTCAAACCCGCTCAGCATGGGAATCGTAGACAGTAATCCTAAACATGCACCACAAAGGAGAAGAGAGGGAGAGAGAGGTAGAGAAAGGGGGGTTGCAGGGAGGGGGCTTGTCCTGACAATCACACATGCAATTAAGACTCCTGAAAGGCCTGGGCACACCAGTGCCTCTTCAGCCTGCTTCAATCACTCCTTTTCACTGCTTGCACAAATGCTGATAAGATTGTCTGCGCTTAAGCCGCCTTCCCAAGAAGCCCAAATTGAATTCAACTGAGACAAAGGGGAGTGGAGGGAGAGAGACAGAGACTGAGAGAGAAAGAGAGAGAGAGAGACAGACAGAGAGCTCAGAGGACTGTGTCGCTGGCCAGAGCGTAAGAGTTGTTTGGCGGTTGGTGTCTTGTTTTTTGGCTGCTTATTTCTGGTCTCTCATTGTTAACCCACAAGAAGGGGTTTACCTTGTGCATGTGGACATGTGAATGTGTGTTTGAATTTATTGTGTGAAAACAAATTACACACTCATAAACTAATGTCAAGAATCCTCTTGGCCTGTACACAGACAACAATCCGTAATCTCGCAGGGCTTTGACACACATTCAAACGTTCGTGCATGCCAAAAGTGCCCTTTTAAAACATTCTAAATATATAATTTATAGAACATCTATTTCTTCATGTACACCATCATCACCGCTATATGAACATTCTCTTAGATATATTTTTTCTTATTTGAATAGCATTTTGCACTCCTCTGAACAGTGGGCATGTGTGTGAGAGACCTTGTTTTAAGAGATGATGAACCGTGTGACAAGTCGCTTAATAGAAGACATTATGGTTCATATGGAATTCATGATTTAGTGAAGGAGAAAAGACTTTGATTAAATGCCACTGTAATAAGATTAACTCAAACAGGAGAAAAATGTGGCCAATGGCCAAGAAAGTCTAGCTGTCGGAAGGCTTTCCTTTTAGTTTAAAGACACAAATACCACTGCTATCCTTTTAAAGCAAAGCTATTATTCCAAATTTCCATAACAGCTTTGGAGTCGGTAAGAGTTTATAATGATTTTGCTCATCAAGGCTGCATTTACTGTTTTCTATTCAAATTTATTTTTTAAAATATAATTTATTCCTGTATTGGCGAAGTTGAATTTTTAGCAGTCATTACTCCAGTCTTCAGTGTCACGTGATCCTTCAGAAATCATTCTGATATGCTGATTTGGTGCTCAAAAAACATTTCTTATTGCATATGTAAAAAACAGTTGTGCTGCTTAATATTTTTGTGGAAACCAGGATAGGATGCTTTGATGAACAGAAAGATCAAATTTCTTATTTGAAATAAAAATATTTTGTGTCCTTGTTGAATAAAAATTCGTCATTTCCTAAAAAAAAACAAAAAAAAACAAATTTACTCTGCCAAACGTTTGAACTGTAGCACAAATACATGAATAATAATGCACAAGAATAATTAAAAAACTCCTGCACAATAATCTTACTAAGTCATGATGTCTATTGATCTCTATCTACCTTAACTTAATAACAACCAAAGCACTTTTCCACAAAACCACTGCCATTTTACCAGGGTAAACCGTGACAGGCAGCTGCACTTAAAATGTTCTCATCCTTCAAGTTACATATCACAAGAGAAACAAATTACCCAGCAATCAGTTTACTTCTCCAGTTCTGCCTGAGTGCCGTGAGCGGACAAACGGCAACTGTGAGTGGCCACATATGGCTGTTATGAGGACAATTTGCTCTTCTCGAACAATTTATCTGACCTTCTGGACAGAAGCTTTTCATTTTTTTCTCCTTTAGATTTTCTTGTTTTTATGTTACAGATGGTTTATGGAGCATCTGCCCTATGTGTGTGTGTTTCTGAGACCATATGTAACAGTAACTCTCTCTATTTGCCTTCTCTAATACCACCTCTATTAGCAAGATGATGCGTGATTTAATCAGAGATAGAAGGATTTGGCAACTAGCCAACCATTTAATCACTGAGGTACTTCTCCCTGACAGACAGCAGACTCTTTTCTCTCCATTCACACTGAAAAAAAAATCACTCCATCACTTCTTTAAGCAATGTAAAATAAGCACTAAATACTGCAGGGTACTGCTGGCTTTCAAATGCACACACATACACATATTTCATATTGAACATATCAAGGATTTGTTGCTCTAATTCAAAAAAAAAAAAGAAGACAAAACCTGTCTCTCTCCCGCATTATCTTTCACCATGTCCATGCTGCACGTATGAATAATAAACAGTGCAGTGGAGCAAAAGCAGTGAACTGTGGCGCTGTCCAAGGTTCTGAATTAGTTCTTCATGATCCTGCAGTAGCTATATATAATAAAAAGGTCAGATATCTGGGCTAAATCTCACAGTGTGTCCGAAATCGCATACTGTCTGAGTAGGTACTACATTTGAAATTGAACATATTATGCGACCGTTAAAAAAGTATGTTCTATATAGTATGAACCAAATTCTGGTGATGCTGACCTACAGCACCAGTAGCATCGCTTTACTGCCATTCCCAAATCCTCTCCTATGGCCTCATGGGATAGTAATGTGTCCATCGAATGCACACTTTAGAATCTCACCATAAGTAGTAGGTCATCTGGGTACTTTTCGCCTACTGGTTCTCGAATACTTTGTATTTGGACATACTACTCTTTTGGCATATTTGTTTTTCGCATTCTATATAGAGAAGTACTTGATATTGGATGCAATGTCAGACTCTTAAACCAATTATATGTCATAATATTTGATTTAAGACTCACATTTTATGCACACAAAAATATGCATATCTGTAATAATGTATTTAAATAATTAGCTGTATTTGAATTAGAATGAATAGATCTTATCTTACCTTATGGTAGAAGGTGGAAATCAAATACAAAGTATATATTAAACCAAAGAGGAAAAAAAAAGCTGTAGGATTGTCAGTCAAAATATGATGGCAAAACAAGGTGCCATTATAATGCTAGGCAGCTCCATATGAGGCTGGGCTATGGAGAATGCATTCTCTAGCTTTGCTCTTATCTTTGAGGAGGGATGAAAACAGATGCCTTATAGCAACCTGACATACTGAGAGATTGCGCTATCAGAATAGTTATTATTTCATAACTGGTCATTGATTGCACCCATTGAGAGATGGATAGTGTACAAGCAGTAACCTCTGATAGTACATTGCACTAACTGGTACTAGTCATTGCTTAGAGATGTGATTTTGAAGTTTTCTGTAGCACATTGATCAATATGGATTTTTCATGGCCGATGTTGATATCTTACAGAGCAGTGTGGCCGATGGTCAATATAAAGCCAATATATACAATATCACACTATTTAATTTAAAGATTTAAAACATGCTGCAATAAAATTTAGAACGTAATATTTACTAAATTAAGCAAAAAATGTTTTTTAAAATATGGAAAAAAATGTTTTTTTTTTATTATTTTATTCTAAACTTATTTGATTGATTCTGTTATCCTATTATAGTATTTTTAGTACATTTTTTTTTTTTTTTTTACAAATAAAGAAATATTTAAATGACTAAAAAGTAACATGACTATAAAGGAAGTAAATAACAAATAATAAAAATGTATTATATATTCAAAGTCTTGTTTAAATGATAAATGCATATTTGCTGAATACTGATATATACAAGTACCGGTATAATAGTGTTCATTTTTCTCTTACTAATAATAGTCCATTTTGTTTAACATTACTGTCTAATAATTTATTAAAAAGAACAGTTAAATATATACAGCAAACTAACAAAGACAGAGAATGGGAGTTCCTGTGCATCAAAATAAAAGTCTGGGAGATGTCAAAATAAAAGACACATTGCCGATACTTAACGGCCAAACAGAAAACTTATTGGCTGGTGGTGAAAACTGGCAAATATCAAATATCAACTACTACATGTAAGCATTATTGCACTGTTCAGAGTGCAATGTGCATTTAACATTGAGGGTGTGCATAAACATTTTCTATGGTTGCACATAAAAAAAACTAGAAATCTAATTGTCTCGAACAGTCTATAACCGTGAACTACCAAGTGTTTTACTATCCTTGCTGTGTGTGTATGAAGACAAGATGCTTCAAAACAGCTGAAGAATCAATTAAATCATTACCACAGCACTTTGCAAACTTCTGAATGCTTGAACAATTGCTTTGTAATTGTGTACACTTTAGCACACGCATCTCTGCCTAACAACGCACATGGTTTTATTATACTGCTGAAAAAAAAACCTTAAACAATCTCACTAAGGGACATCCATTACAGGAAAACACAATAAATGAATCAACTCAGTGGCTGTCTTTTGCTCCACTGCTCCACTAGATTCCCTGCTCGGTAATGAACACAACGCTACCAGGCACCTATCAGTCTTTCCTGTCGAAGCTGTGCTGAGATGAATAAAACAAAAGTTGGGGCGAAATTAAAACAATCCATTGTGTCAGAAAATCCAGCGTCCATGGAGCCCTGCAGTCCCTTTCAGAGCAAAAACAAACCCAAAATCTGAAATAAGTGACTGATGTGAGATAGAGGTGAAGGAAAAACAAAGAGATAGAGACAGGAGCCGAGGCATGTGTTTGGATATCTATAAAGTGTATTTATGTTCATCCTGATTATGACTGCAACGACAGAGGCTGTGTATGGAGAGTGGGAGTAGTATAAGGCACTGTGTTCAATAGTGTCTGTCCTGTGTTCACGTAAGCATATATTAAACTGTTTACCAGTATCATGTGTCCAGTGGAGATGTCCATGTTGGTTTGGGAAGGCTCTTCACTCCAGGAGGATGTGCTGCTGCGGGCGGAGGGACTCTGCATCGGTCCATCGCTGAACTGTGAGGACATGCTGTTAATGCGTGATGTGTGCGATGGGTGAAACACCTCTGATCGGTCTCCACGCTCTGATGTCTGCACCACCATGCGCTGACGACAGAGATCCTATCGAGAAAGTGGACAAACATTAGTCTTATCTGTGAAGACATTTGCTGGGGAACCTCATAAAGCTGTTCTAAAATGATCAATCACACAAACTACAGCATCAAAGCACTGGTTATTATGCTTAGAATATTATAATGGGTATTTATATAAGAAAATCATATGAATACAAACTGATACCGCATCAGCATTCTGGATCAAATAAACTCTATTTCATTTATCTCCACTTTGCATCTCAGAGTGGGTTCATGATACAGCCAACAACACATTACATCACTGTCTGCTCTACAAGATGAAATCTTTCATCTGCATAAACTCACGACCCACCAGTGGAGCAAATCATTACTAAATGCTACCAGTCATATTTAAACACAAGGTTCATAGATAAGGGATTAACCTCTAAAAAAAGAATAAATTTACATATATAATCAATCAAAAGCATGCATAATATTTGCTTACAGTATGAGAGTTTGTGACCAAATTGTTCATAAAATGCCACTAAAAACATTCAGTATTAGCAATTTATTTACAAAATACATCTAACTCTCTTTCTCAGCATATAGTCACTGCATTTGTCAACCAACTGCAAAAACTTATATTTACTGCTATCCTCACAAGTCTTTCCTTTGGGCTTAATGGCTACATTTCCATCACTCACGTCATTCAGGAATTAAAATTCCAAGCTTTTATCTACCATTTGTCTTGACAAATGAAACAAAGCAGCAGACTGAAAGAACAAAAGTAGAAACAAACAGCACTTTGCCTGGATCAGTGACTCTATGAGGATATCAGGTGGACGTTACAGTGTACGAGCTGGATTCTTTCACAGATGTGTCATTAGATCCCTGCTAACCTGGCTCTCAACATATAATTGCTGTGAGTAATTACTCATGGCAGAGCACACAGAAAATGTCTGCACTACCCTGACAGATATCACTGAAATAGGAGTCCTGAGATATTATGTCTGTTAATAGAAAAAATAAATTCGGGTGCGGGACGCTATTGTTTAGGCCAATCAGAAGACGATGGGATGCTCTCTGCCTGTCAGTCATTTTGTACATTTGGTTCGGTGAGATCATGTTTGATTTTTGGAGGAGGGCAGACTAAGCCAGTGGCGGAAGACAGTGAAATGGCTAACATCGCTTACAGCACTTTTAACAAAACAATTCTGACTACATGCACTCTATAATGAAATTAAATCCATTCTGAAAAGCGTCAAGCAACTATGTGCATTTTCAGGCAAATAGCATCTAGGTTTTTTGCTATAACAATAACACAACAGCATTTTGTAACATTTTAAAGCCATTTTAAAAGCATTAAAAGCTTCAATTTTATTGAGTGAAAAACCTTCTGCACATTGTGCTCAGTTGTGATGATTTATTTTTTCCTTTGCCTTCCTTCCATTTTCCATTTGAGGTGAAACAGCACAGACAATTACTTTTTGAAGCAGTTGCTAGTCACAACAGTATGACCCCATCTGAGATCAAAATATCCAACAGTTAAAAAAGCACCCAGATAAAAAAAGAGAGCCGAGTGAGGCTGACAGGGGGTCAGTGAGGGAGTGTGGGGGTTGGAGGTGGAAGTTGAGTGCGTCACACTAATGGAGCTCTCCAATGAGAGAAACCAGGAGGGAAGGTGGTGGGGGCTAAACAGAGACCACAGAGTCCACCCTTAACATTAATATCTGATCTGATGTCCATCATGAGTCATTCTGACTTAGAATAAGGAAAACTGCAAAAACATGTGCCAACTGCTAAAACAGTGCCCACTTCCTGATAAAATCATGCTCATGCCAGCCAGCACAAATTAATGCATACATTTGCCTCTCTTATAATCAGTAAACCAATAAGTATCAAAAAATGTTACATTTGAAATAATTTAGCAACCATATTTATCCAAAGCAATTTCCAAAACTGATTAGAAAAAACAGGCTGGAACAGTAAATAAAGTGAAATGCAATGAGAAGAGTTGGGAAGATCACTCAAGGAGCAGTAAAAGCTGGAAATATATAAACTAAAAGTAAATGAATAAATACATGTTCCTTAACATTAACATTTTGGTAAATGCTTTTATCTAAAGTGATTTTCAGCGTATTCGAGGTGTGACTTTGATGTTGCTAGTGCCATGCTCTAGTCTACCAGCCTGCACCCAGTCCCATAAATCAATCCTAAAAATGATTTGATCTTTAATGTCTAATTCTTTAAAAAAAAGATTATTTTAACAGCATGTTTTTACTTTAAATAATGTACGTAATTATAACCTTTAATGTCATGTGTCTTAACAAAAGGTAAATTCTTTAAAAAGAGTGCATGGTAACACAAATGGAACTACTTTCCCTAATGAAAAATTCCTGGTGGATATTGGATTTTATAAGTATGGTTAGAATGTGAGGGACATAAACAGGATCATGAATTGTATTGATGTAAAAACTACCATTGGTCTCACAGCACTGACCTTTTCCAGATTTTGCAAATAAACTGCAGTCAAGATACAGATTGACTTATTTTAAATTGCTTCAAATAGTAACTGTTTAAGCCTGTTCCACCTTTGAGTAAATATAAGTAAAATAAATAAATAAAATAAGTCAGAGAAGTTGGAACAAAACCAAAAAGTATATTTGCTATACTTTATCACAACAAGAAAAAAATGTAGAATACGAAATTTGCTATATAATAAGGTATTAACAGGGAGAACAAAAAAGTGTGAACATGCGTGAGTGTGTTCGATGAAGGAATAAAAATAAAAGTATAATAATGTGAGAGGGTGTGTGTAAGAGAGAGAGTAGGTGGGTGGCGTTGGTGACGGTGGTGTGTGTGTGTGTGTGTGTTTTGATCTGCTACAGAATCATTGCGGCAGAACTGATTCTAATTGCATGTTTCACTGTAAGAGTCCCTGTGCACAAGACTGCATTCATTCCAGCTACAGAAGTTGGGAAATCCCTTACAACTACACAGTAAGAGCCCTGTCTACGCCTTTAATCTTATTCGCTTAAAAAAAAAAACCTAAGCAACCTGGCAGATCTAAAGGGCCGAAAGCACTCGCAACAAACCACGATACGACAACATTACACACAAATTAAAATCAATACAAAGTAATTAAAACCTGAAATGAAAACATAACAAAGGTGTCAAGACATAATGTGTGACTGCCCCGTAATAATATTGAGAAACACCAATTATTTTGCCACACTGATAGGGCCGACGTTTATGGAAGGGACTTCTCGACAAAGTGTGAGAGGTTTATTAAATATTGAAGGCGGGGGAGGAAGCCAAGTGCTTGCACCCTGCGATCCAGTCTCATTGAGTACAGCTGAGCCCAACACAAAATCAATAAGCCTTCACCGCAAGCCCTCCCTCCAGGAGCCGTGAAAGAAAGGTCAGACAACAAACTCATTTCCTTGCTAAAAAGGGCTCTGCCTCAATTAGGATTCATATTAAACACCGCTGTCATGCAAGGACATCTGCGCCTGCTCCAATGGGTCATAATTAAGGAAAAGAAGCTTTAAATGAATTTCATTGCCTTTTTGTTTTGGAACCTTTAAGAACCTTCAATACACCTGGTGATGATCGCAAATACAGAGTGTGTTACTCTGTAATGGGAAGTAAAAATAACCTTGGACGAGGACAACTTGTTCACTATATCTGGAAAAACAGAGAAGCTTATTCATGTTAATATGCACGGATGAATGTCAGAGAAAACATGATTGGCTGAAATAATCGTCCTGCTCCTACCTGATAGGCTGTCGTGGCATCGTGGCCTGTGTAGCTTCCCAAACCAGCCAGCTTTTCCTTCAGCTTATGGTGGGAGCGATGGCGCAAGCAGTACAGAGCCCCCGACATCCCCAACACCATCACAATAAAAACCATGGAAACCACCACCAGAATCAAAAAGTTGCCTGGCTCCACTTGACTCTGTTTGACCACGGGGATGTGATTCAGTTTGCCCCTCTGAAATAAGAACAGAGTAGAGAGAGAAACTCTGATAAACATTGTGAATTTAAAACAAGATAATGCATACACACATTATATATAAAAAAATACAAAAATATTAAGCAATATTGTTTCCAACATTGATAGTAATTATAAATGTTTCGTGAGCACCAAATCAGCATATTAGAATGATTTCTGAAAGGTCATGTGACACTGAAGACTGGAGTAATGGCTGCTGAAAATTCAGCTTTGCCATTACTGAAATATGTCACGTCTAAAATAAATTAAAACATAAAAGAGTTATTTTAAATTGTAATAATATTTTTAATATTTGAAAATGTAAGATATATATATGTAAGACAAGATGTATTTAAGATATATGTATGTATATCACCCAACTGATCACAGTATAATGTCCAATTGGTGTTTTCATACGATAGTTTAAATTAGGCACCAAGACGCTTATATATTGCTTGTAATTTTTACTAGCTATACACTGATGTAGATACACCTCAAGCCGACACTTGGGAAGTGAAGGCCCGATCCACTCTTGTCTTGGCAGGTCGAAGCATGCCACCACAGAGCAATTAGGGTCGGTCCTCACTGTACCAGCTTGTTGCTAATTAGCCTCCAAGTCTTGGGTTTGGTCGGGATGGGGGAATTGGCTCAGACCTCCAAGTTAATAAAATGGGAGAGGGGCTAAGCCGAGGGGGAGTACCTAAAAGGTCCGAGCCCCACGAATGTTCCACTGTAGAGGGGGTTGTCAGGCTTGTTAGCCCCTCGGGGGAGGGCTGACAGCCGGGGCTAAGCTGCTGGGGGATTGGCGGCGTATTGTTTCCAAATGCCTTGTGAGGCTGAATAGACTGAGGCCTTTAGAATGGGGTTCAGAGTTTTTTTTAATCTGCCTCTATTCGCATTCAGTGCTATCATACCAACCGACTGATCACAGAACTATGAGCCATGCGAGCAAAGCGAGATGCCATCCCACGACTGATTTTTCTGATCGGTATTTTAGAAACGATGACTATAATCTACTTCACATTTGTTATTGCGGTACAAACATAACATTTAGGACTGTGAAGCACACAATATATAAATCAAGCTCTAAATTACATATGCCACTCCATTTAATCACATACTGAAATCCCCCATACACTGGCTACACATTACTGAAAATATTAGCTTCTAAATGTGAGGTTTAGTAGTTTCCAAGGATTAGTTTCTACTTTTTGTGATTGTGGGCTTTTGTTGGTGCAGAAATGGTTTGCTTTCCACCCATCAAACGTTGCATGGAGAGTGTGTAGAGAGGAGGGCGCATTCAGCTGGAATAGAATCCCCCCTCTCTCCTTCCCTCCATCCCTCGATAGGCTTAGCACTCTCAATCGAATTACATGAAAAGATCTCTAACATGAAAAGCTGGCTCTGAAAAGAAAATTGTGCTTGGCTAAATAATGTCCGCAATTAATTATAACTAAATAGAATACATGCATTAGGCATTTGAGCAAGGGACTGGAAAATAGACCAAAAAAGGAGAGAAGATATAAAAGAAAAATGGAAAAATGTTGTCCTGAGGTAGTCTATTCCCAAGTTAAACACAGATTACAGTGTATATGAAATTAATGAAACGACACTACGAAAACTAATCGTACAGCATAAATATATATCATTAAAATAAAATAAAGCACCTACATCAAAGCAAGGTCGACAAAAAATATTTCGTATTATATGTACAAAATTATTGCTTAGCAAAAATGTTTCTTATGATCTAAACATATTATTTTGGTGCATGTACAACTGATAAATGTAGTTGAAAAAAAAAACTCAACATCACTAAGAAATTATTCGTAAAATAATAAGATAAAGAAATAACCAGTCTATCACATACCTTCTCTTATTATAAGGAAGACAGCAAATATGTTGAAATGCAATGCAGACTCTACACGGTATGTTGTATTGTGGAATTACCTAAATCTTTACTCTCAAAACACGAGAATTCTCTAAAAGAATTCTCTATAAAAGAAAATAATCAGAAAATAATCTGCTGATTATTTCAATTGAAATAATGTGTTAAATCTTCTCACTTCCTACAACACATTTAGTTTTATAGTAGAAAACCCGCAAAAACACAGTTTACGTAAAAGCAGAGAAGAAAACTTAAAAAAAGAGACAGAAAAAAGGAAGGGAGAGAGAGGGTTCTCAAATCCTCATCTGAAGAAGAAATACAAAGAATTTTGTGTGTATAAATCAATAAAGTATCTAGAATTCCACATAAATTTGTTTCAGTGAAGAAACGTTTTTCATCATTTAAATATATAATAAGAATTTAAAATAAAAAAAATTATAGAAAAATGAATAATGTGATATGCATAAAAAAAGAAAAGAAAAGCAAGGCATAGCAAACAAGAAGAGGAAAAATATGTTACTGGGTGAGATGTGTTTCTGGATTAATGGGTGTTTGCAGGGTCATCAGATATTGCTTATCCTCAGCTTCAGCTAATGAATCTCTTGACTGAAACTTTACCACACTGACAAAATTTAAATCCTCATACATGTACATTTTATAATGAGCGATTAAACAACAACAACAACAACAACAACAACAACAACAAACAACAACAACAACAACAACAACAAAAACAACTCAGTGAATCAGCAGCCATACAAAATAACACTTCAATCCAGGACTACTGTCCAAGCCAAGGTAAAACATAAACTAAACACCTAACAAAAAGATCAATGTATGGCCAGACAAATATCACTGATAGCAATTAACTTTTTTAAGCAATCTGTATGTATGGAGTTTTGATTTTTAAGTTCTTTTACCCCCTCTTTTTTCGTTCTTTAAAGGACAGAAGATAAACAAAAAGATTTGTATATTTGGGCAAGGACAAAAGGGAGATGGATTTGGGATGCACCGGCTGATTTAAATCATTGAGGGAAGGGATGGGTGGAGGAGAGACTGTGACGGGTGAAAGGTTGAGACAAGGGCCGCCCATATATCCTTTCACTATTACACACAATAATCGCTCTACCTTAAAACCATCCACTCCAATCTCAGCTCTATAGATCTTAAAAATAGGAAGAAAATAAAAGAATAAATGCACTGAATTAAAAACCTATACATTTAAAAAATAACTTAATTAAACATGCTCACGATATTGAACAAATGAAAATGAGTCTTACAGCCTTTAGAATGAAGTTTTTTCCCCCTTTATTTATCAACCATCTACCCACCTATACATCTTTCTTATATTATTATTTATTTTTGGCTCCAAGTCATTTGAAACTCGCAAAGACCCACGCAGACTGAACACACCGCTTTCAGTGCGATCGATTTCCCGCAAATAAACAGCTAAACACCGATTCCTCCCTTTATAAAGAAACAGAATGGTGTTTCTGTTTGCACTCTGAACCATTTGCTCAGCTCTTACTACCACTCTACATTGACTCACGACCAATATCAATTACATAACGGTCTGCAAACCATCTCAGCCATCAAATCGCACGCACTATACACGAGCTTCTATCAGCAGAAGCGTTTTAAATGAAAAAAACGATGAAATGTGTCACGCTGTAGCACTGCCACGTAAGTCTTGCAGGACAGTGGCACTCTCATTATCAGTCCAGATGCATCCGGATGCGCAATAAGTTTTAGGTGACGCTTAATGGTGCTTTCAGAGCCTCGTTACATTTATTTACCGACCATTATACATGCGCATCAACAGACAAGTGCAAGTCCAATAGATAGTTACCTAGTTCCATTGTCGGACAGCGCGCGAAGGATGCTTTTCAAGATCCTATTCCGCAGATGTCCGACTGGCGACTGCAGCCTCCTTTCGCAATCCCGCTAGCTAAGAAAAGTTTTTAACCTCCCCGTTCGCGTCCACCTCAACAAAAGACCGTCGCTGCTCGAAGTCCTTTTTTAAAACAGAAACGAAGAAAAAAAAAACAGTTTGAAAGAAAAAGACTGATGCAGCGCGGGGAAAAAAGGCGAGCTAAATCGTCCGCCACATTTCCCAAAGACTTATAAGAAGCTGCAGTGGGTTGTCTTGTCCTTTGAATGATCATGTGCGACTGAAAAGCCGCTTTTTTTTTCACGGAGCCCCTCCTTATTTTCAGCGAGACTCGAGTCGCTGTCTGTAGCACATGTCACATCCATTGGTTGCTATAGCGATGCCTCCACATGTTGCCCACAGCGCGCGGGGGACAGGGCCAGCTTGAATGGACGGAGAGCTTGTCACTCATTTGTTAAACTATTCGGGATTTCTGTGCCTGCTGAATCGCTCGCGCCTGGATTTTCCCTAAGCTTTCTCCCACATCTTTAACCCGTTATATCGCAATCAAAACGAACTAATGTTGCAACGCCTACTGCCAGTCTGTACGAGCCAGACAGAGAAGGACGCTTCACTGCCTGTATATCGAGCCGACGCTTTACGATCGACTTCAAAGCATATAAATCAATTACTATCTAAACATCGTGCTGCGTATTACCTTATATATTTAAATATAGAACACAGGACTAGTATTACACATACTTAGATAATATGTAGCATGCACACTTTTATTATAATGTGTGTATTACCAGAGGAGTTTGGTTTCTCTTAAGTATTTTTTTCCTCCTTCACGAGATTATTTCCTTTCCTTTGTCGAACTTGGTTTGCTCAGAGGGGGTATTATTATAACAAAAGTAAAGCATAAAATAATACTATGAAATAATAATAAATGATGCATAAAAGTAGGCTACAGTTTAAAAACCTATTTTATGATAGACAAAATACACTAAAAATTGTAACCTGCGATTGTTAGGCCTGTGTTAAAGATCTATTTATACCTAGTCTTACCTTTAAATTGAGTTTTTTTTGGTGTAACCTAACCTAATATATTATGGTAGATGAACAATGTTAACATTTTTTATTTGAATAAAATCTATTAATTTAGATGTTACCACATTTTTCAAGATACAATTTTTTTTCATTCCAGGGCAAGGAAACACTTTATAGTCAGTGAGATGAAGTAGTGACTAAATAAAAAAAATAGAATTTATTTTGTTCTTTATAAAAATGACAATTTTGGGGGACTATTGTGAGGTTTGAGGAGGGCAACAGCTGCAGCGAGCAGAGAGGGATTACCAAGTCTAATGAAGAGAATAGAGAGAGGGAAAAGAGGGGAGGGGGAAGCATGTTTGAGTGTTTGTGTGTGTGCGAGAGAAAGAGAAAGCAATGCAAGCACTCAGAGAGGGAGAGTGTGTAAGAGCTATACAACATGTGCCCGTGAGGTGTAAGTGGCGGTGTTTGTGTGTGTGTGTGTCTGTGGGTTGGAGGAACTGGGGGTGGGGTCCCGTCAAATGCAGATGACGAGTCTGCAAAGGGGTCTTCGGTTTATCTTTGGTTTCAGCTGCACTCCTCCCTCCGTTGTCCCCTGCTTACCCCTCTTTGTCCCACAGCGTGACAGCTGGACTTGGCAGAAATGAGAGAGGAACAAATAAAGTGGTTCACCCGTTCCAGAATCTCGAGATCAGATAAACACACCTCAGCGTGAGCACCGGCCAGACATACTTCCACCTTTAACCTCACCTTGCTTTATTTTCCTTTCTTGCTGCAAGAATCTGGGCGTGCTGTAGTGGATGACTTGTATACAATATGATCTTCGACATGGACAAACTGCACACAAGCCCAAAACCACAGAATACCTAGATAACCACAACCTACATATCTAACATTTATTCCATCATTATAATTTTCCTGTATCCACTTTATGACTATGTGCCTATTTTGTCTACATGTTTGTGTAATAAATTCCTGCAAGAATGGTACATTTGTGTCCTAATATGCATTGAATCATTATTTCACAGCTTCAACCGATGATGCATCAACCATTTGTGCAATTTTCTAGAGAACAAAATCTGGATGACTAAAAACCTCACTTCCATTTCTGACAACAGACACACACAACTGTTCAAGGAGTGATATGTGAAATTATAGACATTTAATGTCACCAAAAATGCAATATAATTTTTCAACAAGGACTTTAACACATAACTTGTAACTAAACCTTGAGCTGCAGTGCCACACAGCACTATATAGGCTATATTATAGAGAAAGCACTGCATGTCTTCAGGCTGTAAAGAGTCCTGTGGTGACTGACAAACAATAGTATCATCACTTGATGTACTCACTTAACTGTACTGATCAATCTAAATCACAGACTGCAGGAGAGAGTGATGTTAAACAAGCATCTGGATAGAGGGTGAAGTCAGGCTGCCTAAACTTTGCCTCCATCTATACCCACAGCACCATCAGTGTCAGTGTCTTTCCTCAGGTATAACCCTCGGTCTCAAATGTATATGCTTGAACAGCGTATACAGTAGTGAATGCAATCTTCACATAAGTGGTTATTTCAGAGTTGGAAGGGTTGCAAAACTGCTTATTTTAATTAGTTGTGGCAAATTGTCTGATGCAAAAAGATGTCACATGATTGTAGATTGCTCTTTAATTTGGATATTCTGTTCATATTTGTTCTGTATTAACATCATTCTGCTCATCTTTTCGGTTATAATGTGTCATTGTCCATGCTTCTCTCCTTGTGCTTTTTCTTTGTTTGATGCATCTAACAATCAAACCCATTAACCTCTAGCCCGTCTAATACTACACAGCTAAAATGTGACAGAACTATTTATTTCCCAACAAGGTAATTGATTTTTGATGTTGCTTGAAAGGATGTTACAGCTTAATTTAGTGTTGGGTGCAAAAAATGAAAGTACATATTGTACAATCCTGATATTTTATATCTATCTTTACCAAGGTTTGTGCACTTCATTCATACACAAAAGTACAACAAAGAACAACATGCTGTTGTTTAACGGAGTTGGCTAGTCCAAGAGGGTCTTGTGAGGAGTCATACAAGATGGCAAAACCATATTAAAAGTATACGACCCAAACCTAAACTTAACTATCAGTTTAATAAGAAAACAACTATGAAAGTCATACCTTTCTTATGATCCAAGTCATATGATATCATAAGATTTTGCCATGCTGTATGAAGTGTTGGCTTTAATGGTGTAAAGGTGTGGTCACATTAGCAACATTTTATGTAACAGCAAATGTGCAGCTTAGGCTGTTTCTTAGACAAAGTGGTATTTTTTTTTTTAAACAGCTCTTTTTACAGGGGTACCAGTCCATACTATACAACTCTATCAATTGTTTCATCACTGAAATCATGTTTTCAAATGTAAGTTAGTAAGACGCATGTGTATGTTGTGTAAAACAGCACGAACATCACCAGTGTCTTGCCCTCCATATTCCACTAAGTTTTATTCTTAGTATCTGTGTCACCTCATGGTTTGATTTTCTTTATTTAGCTTCCTTTTAAATGTTACTTTGTAGCCAACTCACCAGTATATGTTGTATATTGTTGGTTTTGATCATGCTATATACACAAGATATGTGTACACAAAAAAATGTAGCTTTTACTGTACTTTGATCACTAGATTTAAGGTAATTTTTGTGGGCAAAAAGAGGTCTATTGTCCATTGCCAATAGTTCAGCTCACAGAAATCACTTTCAAACCAAGCAGTTTTCTGTCGGTCAATGTGATGAATTAGCGTGACAAATTTGAACCTGGTGCAAAATCCGTGTTGGGAAACCGTTCCCCCTCAAATGAAATTCCCGACTGCATAGATTCCTATTGAACTGACTCAATTTAAACCACAAAAATTCACTCGAAAAACAGTAAATGTGACTGCACCTTACGAAGAAAAAGTAGCCTAATCAAATAATTATTTGACTCAGCAATCCTATATGAAAGACTGGGAAAACAAGCATTTGTTTAATAAATCTCCTGTCTGTCAGAGCATTTTAACACATTGCATTTTTGGCTAGTTTTAGAACATGAATCCACTTCACTGATGAGCCAACATCAGGATGTTGTGTGACATTTTCAGGGCATTTTGGAGTGAATTAACTTTACATTTCCTTCATGGATGAAAGAGATTTGGTGGAGGGGAGAAGATGGGGAAAAAAAACAACCCATCTCTAATCCACGCTGAACACTGCCGCACTAATTGGTGAGCGCTAACATTTGGCTCGCTATGTCTCATACATATATAAGGCTTAAAGGACTAATTTAGGGAGAGATATGTGTCGGCCATGTCGCTGCAGTCTTTGCAGTAGATTAGCTTGTTAAAATAAGCTCCCTCATTGTCTGAATCTAGGCTAGAGCTAGACCCATGCCAGGCGGTTCAAAGCTATGAACAAGCTAGCGATCAAGGTAAATGCTACGCTTGTCATCTTGCGTATATGGACTCAGCATGATCAAAACCCAACAACACAGCTGACTTAGCTACAAAATAACATTGAAAAGCAAACCAATAAAGAAAATCAAACCATGAGGCGACACAGTTACTAAGAATAAAACTTAATGGAATATGGAGTAGGATGTCAAAGGAATATCGGTGCTGCTTGTGCTGTTTAACACAACATGAATATGAGTCTTACTAACGTTGAAACATTCAGATACACAATTTCAGTGAAGAAATGATTGACAATCCTTAAAAATCTCAGACTGATGTGGTATTGACTGTAACCACTGTGAAAACATCTATTCAACAAATTTTACTACTTTGTGCCGAGTCATAAAAAACTCTCTAAGCTGCGCAATTACTGTTCCATGCTGCTGCTGATCTGGTGAAAAATGCTGACTCACGTTTCAGTCCACCTTACTCGAAGCTGCTCGGGCCAGGGCCAACAATTAAAGTATTCTCTTAATGGCCATATCAATACTTCTGATGGGCTCCCTTTAAAGTTTAAGAGTAATGGATTTCATTACGAACATTGTACTCTCAGGGTCTTCAGACGTAGTTATTATGTTGAACTCTATTAGCAGTTCTTGCTTTTTAAAGGACATGCTTGGAAGCCACTTTGAAATGAGATATGATGAAATGTAATGATGGAATTGCAGCACATTGGGCATTTAAGACATTTCAAACATCAGATGGAAGGCTATGATGAATCTGCTCAAATGTACAAACATGCGTAATCAATTTTGTGTTATTTGTTATTGCTTCTTTTGTGCCTTACTTTTCAGTTGTGCCTTAATCACATGGTTACTATAAATAATGTATTAGTGAGGTTAAAAGGTTTAATTTTTTTCATTATAGTACAAAAAGAAAACAACAAAACAATTATAATCTGTCCCCTAAGAAGAATCTTACAGATTATGTATTTGGAGCATGGAAATCCCTTCAGTTTTAAACACCCCCGCACAGAGTATAAGGTGCCACACTCTCTGATTGGTGCCCTATACTTTGAACTGTGTTTAAAAGACAATCTGTAATTGATAAACATCACTTTAAACTTAAGCATTGCTTTTGAGGTTAAAGAGAAAGCCCTGTTTATAAACCTTGCACAGAATCAGAGCAGCACTAAGAATAAAACTTAATGGAATATGGAGTAGGATGTCAAAGGAATATCGGTGCTGCTTGTGCTGTTTAACACAACATGAATATGAGTCTTACTAACGTTGAAACATTCAGATACACAATTTCAGTGAAGAAATGATTGACAATCCTTAAAAATCTCAGACTGATGTGGTATTGACTGTAACCACTGTGAAAACATCTATTCAACAAATTTTACTACTTTGTGCCGAGTCATAAAAAACTCTCTAAGCTGCGCAATTACTGTTCCATGCTGCTGCTGATCTGGTGAAAAATGCTGACTCACGTTTCAGTCCACCTTACTCGAAGCTGCTCGGGCCAGGGCCAACAATTAAAGTATTCTCTTAATGGCCATATCAATACTTCTGATGGGCTCCCTTTAAAGTTTAAGAGTAATGGATTTCATTACGAACATTGTACTCTCAGGGTCTTCAGACGTAGTTATTATGTTGAACTCTATTAGCAGTTCTTGCTTTTTAAAGGACATGCTTGGAAGCCACTTTGAAATGAGATATGATGAAATGTAATGATGGAATTGCAGCACATTGGGCATTTAAGACATTTCAAACATCAGATGGAAGGCTATGATGAATCTGCTCAAATGTACAAACATGCGTAATCAATTTTGTGTTATTTGTTATTGCTTCTTTTGTGCCTTACTTTTCAGTTGTGCCTTAATCACATGGTTACTATAAATAATGTATTAGTGAGGTTAAAAGGTTTAATTTTTTTCATTATAGTACAAAAAGAAAACAACAAAACAATTATAATCTGTCCCCTAAGAAGAATCTTACAGATTATGTATTTGGAGCATGGAAATCCCTTCAGTTTTAAACACCCCCGCACAGAGTATAAGGTGCCACACTCTCTGATTGGTGCCCTATACTTTGAACTGTGTTTAAAAGACAATCTGTAATTGATAAACATCACTTTAAACTTAAGCATTGCTTTTGAGGTTAAAGAGAAAGCCCTGTTTATAAACCTTGCACAGAATCAGAGCAGCCTATTGCTGAAGGTGTCTTATGCCTCCACTAAGAGTCTGTCAGATGCAGTAATTACAGACTGCTGCTCCACCACTGCCTCTCAAACCTCAAAAGACCAGTGACCCAAGTACTGTGATCTACCTGCTGAAGAATTTGAGTTCCCTTTCATGGGAACTTCGAACTGCGTCCTCTAGGGGTCGCTTTGAGGAACGCCTCGTCGTGACCCGTGTCTGAAGCATACATTGAAAAAACACCAACTCGTTGGCCGGCGACAGCCATGACGTCACTACCGGTGCGACTATAGTATAAATAGGCGCCG
>NW_015536487.1:799285-799587 GCF_001515605.1 Sinocyclocheilus anshuiensis
AAGCGGCCAAGGAGGGGCTGTCGCGAGGAGCGCTAGCTCGGGGGACCAGGTCCGAGTGGGCCAATACGGCGCCACTAGCAAGACTTGCTCCTCGTCCTCCCGGATTTTGCACAGTGTCTGTGCGAGAAGGCTCACTGGGGGAAATGCATACTTGCGTAGGCCCTGCGGCCAGCTGTGTGCTAGTGCGTCTGTGCCGAATGTTCCCTCGGTCAGGGAGTAAAACAACTGGAAGTGAGAGGTTTCTGGAGAAGCAAACAGGTCTACCTGAGCGGCTCCGAAACGTGTCCAAATCAGCTGGACCG
>NW_015536487.1:799662-814012 GCF_001515605.1 Sinocyclocheilus anshuiensis
ATAGTCGCACCGGTAGTGACGTCATGGGCTGTCGCCGGCCAACGTGTTGTTGGTGTTTTTTCAATGTATGTTTCAGACACGGGTCACGACGAGGCATTCCCCATAGCGACCCCTAGAGGACGCAGTGTCTCGTTCCCTACTCAGGGAACCATGGTTAAATAAGTAACCTGAGACGTTCTGTGTGAGTTTCACAGAACTTATTTCTTACTGCCATTATGTTGCCATAGATGAAATGTCTTCACTTTGTGGGTCAAGTCCTGCAGTTGCGTTAAAAGCAATCGCTGAAAGTCTAAAAGTGTAAAAAGAAAGATTACCATGATGTCATTGCTGATAAGTCAAGAGATGCGAGTGGTTAGCGGCTACGACCCATAATTCATCTATGCCCACAAGAAAATTATAGAACGGAAAAAACGTATTGCCCTGAAGAAGCTACCGTGCTCGCACAGGTATATACTATAGTCCTGACTCATTTCACATTTGTACAAAGCTAGAGAGTATTGTTTGCACACAAGGACAGCAGTTGCACATAGGGACAGCAACTGGCTAAATCTGTTGCATTTACATCAGTGTGATGCTTGATAAATGTGTTTTGTCCCTGACAAATAAATAAATAACATGAAATGAAAAAAAATATGGAGTTTGAGTCATATTTGCAAAACTGCAACATGGCCAAAAGTATGTGTAAAGCACATCCTGTAAATAACAGGTTTGGCTATTCCAGTAATTCCAGTGAAAACAAATCTTAATGCACATATACAGTGTTGTGAAAAAGTGTTTGCCTCCATCTACTGTTTTTGAATATCTCATACTAATTATTTTAAGAAATTAAAACAAAATCTAGCATGAAACAAAGTAAACACAAAATGTAGTTTTAAGTGATAATGTTATTTATTGAAACATAAAAGTCATATCATACCAATTGGGCCATTTTCCCATACTTCACTTACTTTTTTTTCCTGAAAAACAACGCTACAGCCAGTTATTAGACTTTGAAATGTGCGTTCAGTGTCAGAATGTCTGTTTTTGTTGTGATCTGTGTGATTTCGCCCACTGCAAATTTACCCAATAGTATTTCAACACCCCGGTTTGCCAGTTGATGAAAACACAGCAGCCATAGAAGCTGGCAAATGAACTGGGTCAGAGATCACACATTCTACCAGACCTAAAAGCTTTATGACCAGAGGCATATTAAAACGCAGATAAATCAACTCATCAGCTTACAGCGTAAGGCTTGTCACCTTCCATTTTCAATTGCACTCATTCCTGTTGCGTGTCCTCAATCTGGCAACTGTCAAGTCTGAGGAGGAGGTGGGAGAAACAGCTCTCTCCAATATTTTGAATTTGGACTGCAGTACCCATTTTAGCTAGCTGTCAAAATTATATGCTGCACCTTTAAAAAGAACTTTTTCAACAGCAGGAGGTTGGTTAAAAGGTCTAACACAGCAACACACTATGCTAAAGGTGAAAGAAATTCTAGAAGTGATGATGAAGAAGGTGATTGAAAATGAAAGGCTCTTGAAAGAACCACAGTGAGAATCATTAGGGCCTTCCAGAACTAAATGTACAGTACTAAAGTACTGGGACGATTTTGCGCAAACTATTTCCCAGTACCATTTAAAGGGTCGCATTCGCACCGACAGTGTGTACGAAGAAGTGACGTAAGCCGGTCGACGTCATTTGTGCGTGGCGTTCAACAGAAACAAAGAAGAACAACATTAACAACAGGAGGATGGAGGACGCTGTGATAGGAGCTGTTTTTGTTGTGTCTCGCGGGTTTCACTACTATGAAAAGTTTCCCGCGGTGCGAAAGGCCCTATTATCTCCAAATGGGAAAAAAATTAAGTACAGTAGCAAACCTTCCCAGAAGAAGTGACTGACCTTCCAAAAATTCCTCCAAGAGCCCAGACTCATCCAGTAAGCCACAAAAGACCCAAGGACAACATCAAAAGGGCTGTAGGACTCCCTTGCATCAATAAAGTGCACTTTTCATTACTCCACTATCTGAAAGACACTGGCCAAAATTGGCATTCATGAAAGAGTGGCAAGGCAAAAACCACTGCTAACTCAGAAGAACATTAAGACTGGTCTGAATTTTGCCAAAACACACCTTAATGATATCCTCAAACCTTTTTGGAAACTGTTTTGTCGACTGATGAATCAAAAGTGGAACTGTTTGGAAGACAGGGGTCCCGTTATATCTGGCACAAACCAAAGACTAAATTCCACAAAAGAAGTGTGCTGGTGTGGGGATGCATTGCTGCTTCAGGGCCTGGGAAACCTGCAGTAACTGAGGGAAACATGAATTCTACTCTCTACCAGGAAATCCTAAAGGAGGACATCCAGTCTTCGGTTTGTAAATTGAAGCTCAAGTGCAACTGGATTATGAAGACAGTGATTGAAAGCATAAGAGTAAGTCCACCTCTGAATGGCTTCAATTTAGCAAAATTAAAGTTTGAAGTGGCTTAGTCAAAGTCCTGACTTGAACCCTATTGAAATGCTGTGGCAGTACCTTAAATAGGCAGTTCATTCTTGAAAACCATCCAATGAGGCTAAACTGTAGCAGTTCTACAAAGATGACTGGGCCAAAATTGCACCAAAGCCCTGTGAATGACCGATCTCCAGTTATCGGAAGTGTTTGGTTGCAGTTATTGCTGTTAAATGTGGCACAACTAGATTTTTAAAGTTTTTTTACTTGATTGATAGATTAGATTTTTTTGCTTCAATAAATTAAAAAACATTAAAAAATAAAATAAATATATATGTTTGATCAGGTTGCCTTTGTTTTATGTTGTATTTTTTTTAAAGATATAAAACGATTTAGTATGAAATGCACATAAAAACAACAACAAAAGACATCAGTAGGTATTCCACTATACCAGCAAACTTTTCTAAGCATGTGTTTTATATATTAAGATCCTATTATTCCACTTCCACATAGAAACCGCCAGCCAATCTATTAGATATCTCAATGGTCAATCATCTGCTGAAGCAGAATCCTGAAATGACCTGCAAAGAGCTCTGCAAAGATCTTTCCATCTAAAAATTATATAGCAACAGCTACTCTGTAATAAACTAGGAGCTTGTGTGGGAGCAGAGCTAGTATCTACAGGTGCAATACCACATATATTAAACAACCTTAGAAAGTCCCTGTTGATGTTTTCTAGGGTCATCCGAGGTCTATAAACTGAGGATTCTGAGACAGCTTCCACTGTTACACCATCACTGCAGACATCATTACTCACCATCCATACATCAGTGTCAGATCTGCCACCTTGTTCCTGTATGCAGTCTCATTACTGCTGATTAGGACTCTCATTCACACATGACACCTAGCTTTTCCCCTGATCTGCTAATGGACATTTTTAAAAGCAGTCTGTGACTATAAAGAAAGACAGTGAGGGTTTGAAAACAGCAGAGAGCTATCAGGTCATCCTTTGCACATACACCAGAAAACAGTCATAAACACCTCTGGCAGGCAAACTGTTGATGTGAAGAACTTTTACATTCAAGGCATGTAACAGATGCTCTTATCCAACTTACAAAAAAGCGTTTAGCATCGCATGAGACTGTTGTGATCAGCAGATGGCATGCATGTAATTTGGAAAACTATCTGCTTGGAAGGAAGTACTTTTGTACAAATACAAACAAGTACAGTAGAAGCAGTACAATAAGCCTAAAACATGTCACTTTATTATTATTATAATTTTTTTGTAATTGTCCACAGCCCTACACTGTGGTTTTAATTTGTTTCCTTTTAAAAATGTTTGATGGACCATGTTGAGTTACACATGGCTTTTTTGTATAGTCATCCATCTAGGAATTGCATGTGCTATTGAGGTCCTTTAATCTATTATGCATGTCTCTATTAAATTATGGCTTTTGATTATGGCTATGACCTGATTTTCATTAGGATACAGCTAGGATACACCATTTTATAGATGATATTATCCACATACTCTTTCGTGAATCCTTAATGAATGCTTAAACACACTTTAATCAGAAGTTGTGGATCATTGCTCCACTTCTGCTAACGGGTTTTGTACAATATTATGTGTGAATGCCTCTTTAATGCTGCAGTGTTTAAAGTTCAGCATCATGTTCAAAACAACCTCAAGACACAATTTTTGTCTTGTTTTCTGATGATGCTTGTAAAACTCTCTAACAGTAGCTTTACTGCAATGCATTTTCTTCAGACTAAAACTACATTTTAAAGGACAAAGCATACACACTACCTTATAATAAGAGAGCTAAAAGGAAATGACAGCCTTTTATATTTTATATTACCCTGAAGTATCATTGGCTTTGTCAGATGATAACTTGAAGCCATTGCTCAAATGTGCATCCCCTGCAGTCAAAGTAAATAGAATATTAAATGCATGAAAATTTATTTTATATATGGCAGTTTCTGACCATCCCATACATCTGCTATAAATGGCTGTCCAACCACACAGTTACACACATTTTAAAAGTGCCAATTCCTAATACACACTGTAAAACTTTTTTTTTTTGAAGGTGTAAATAATACAAAGATTATTCGACTATGTTTTACAAGAAAATACTATTTCAGTCAATGTGTTATTTCTTTGTAATTTTTGTAGAATTTATATTTTATATTTATTTATAATTTATATTTCTCAGTGAAAACTGTTTCTACACCATTTTTTTCAGAGCACAGTGATTGTTACTGGTAATATATCATTTTTAAGCCACAGGATTTCAATGCATTTGCTTGTTTTCATAAACAAGTATTTCAGTTTCATAAAAAAGATCTCAAGGTGCAGCTGAATAAGCTTTACATAACTCTTGAATTACTATAAAATGTCTAATAAAATATTAGACAGAAAAAACCTTTCTGATCTTTCTGGTGTGCATGGCATATATTTTACACACACACACACACACACACACGTTTACACACGTGTACATGTTTATCTAAATGGGAACGTTACATAGACTTCTATTATAATTATAGATTTTATAAGCTAATCCTAACCCATAGCCCTCACAGAAAGCATTCTGCAATTTCACAATAAAAAAAAAACATTGTTTACTTTATTTTTATAACAGTTTAACAAATGAGGACGTCCCCAAAGGGAGGTTTAGGAGATTTTGTCAGGTTCTGCTCACTTTTGGGTACAAATTTGGCTCCAAAACATGGTTAAGTCGGTATGTGCACACACACATACACACAGACATACACACACACAGTTTTTATTTAATAGTTTGAACTAATGTTATTTATAATAGCTTATTCAGGCCAGTATTAAAGGTGACATATCATGAAAATCTGACTTTTTCAGGTTTTAAGTGCTATAATCAGGTCCCCGGTGCATCTACCAACCAAGGAAACGTGAAAAAGATTAACCTAGTAACTTTGTTTTGGTAAGCCTTTTTCTGCAAGCATCTAAAAAAACAAGCGCGTCTGATTTCGCTCCCCTAGTGACGTTGCAAAGGGATCTCATTATAATATTACCGCCCCCTAAATCTGCACGTTTCCACCCATGGCGCTGTCATATTGATTTTGCAAGCGACAACGGTGTAGCAGTTCTAATGCCATGGCGAAAGTTCGAGCAAAACATGCTAACTGTTCTGCCTTTGGCTGCACAGATAAGCACAGAACACTATTTAGAGTCCCAGCCTCAGAGGAGACAAGAGAGCAGAGGATTTATCGATTTATTTACTGTATACTGCTGCCGCCACACAGATCTAAAATAAACATGCGATTTATTTCCCAGCTGTTTACCTTTTTGTAACTCATGTGTGTTTTTAACGTAATCTTGTGTGTGAATGAGAACTTAGTTTAGTTCTCACATGCTGTGACAGCCACTTTCTGTACGTGTGCACTCAGAAAACCGTATATAAAACGCATGATTTCAGTGTGATAAACATGATAATCAGAACCATAACAGATGTTTTTAGCAGGTACGAGCTGTAATGGCAGCTCTATTCTGGAAAAGGGGGTGGGGAGCAGCAGCTCATTTGCATTTAAAAAGACAGGCATGAAAAACAGCGTGCTTCTGCTTCCACTCAAAATAGGCATTTTCAAAATTATATAATATATGATCTGTGGGGTATTTTGAGCTGAAACTTCACAGACACATTCTGGGGACACCAGAGACTTATATTACATATTGAAAAAGGTGTCACAGGGTCTAGTTGGTGTGCCCTTTATAGCCACCAGAGGGCACACTTTGTAGTTTTGTTTTGTTTCTCTGGACTTCAGTTCCCATCACCTTTGCTTTGACAATCATGTCTCATTTCATTCAGCTGTGTCTCATTTACCTTGTTAACATCCTCCATATAAGCCTGGTTTTCTTTGTCTTGTTTGCTGGTTGATTGTTTTCTGTTACGTGTTTCTTTATTCTGTTTTTGCCCTGTTTTTGGATCCACTCTGTTTGTTTTTGGATTATTCAATAAATGCTGCACTTGGCTCATCCTGTTTGTGAGTGTTCCGTGACAAAAGGGGCATAATTTGTCTCCTTTAAATAAAGAACATTCCATTTTATGACCTCTCCGAAAAAAATCCTCATTTATAATTTGTATAACTGTTCAAAACAACCTCCACAAACAATTTTTTTTGTCTTGTTTTCTGATGATGCTTGTAAAACTCTCTAACAGCAGCATTTCTGCAATCCACTTTAAAACTACATTTTAAAGGACAAAAGCATGCACACTACCTTATAATAAGAGAGTGAAAAAGAAACTGTTTACTTTATTTTTTATACCAGTTTTACAAATGAGGAGTTTTTGGAGATTTTGTCAGGTTTATCTCACTTTTGGGTAAAATTTGTCCCCAAAACGCGCGCGCACACACACACACATTCAATTTTTATTTTATCTTTTGAATTACATGTAATTTAAAGCTTATTCAGGCCAGTACTAAATAAAGAGCATGCAATATATAATTTGAAAATTGTGACATTTACAATAGGTCACATTCAATTGTTAAATGTGCTATTCCTGAAGCATTTATTCAGAAAATGTATTTTGACAAAACATGTTTTAAAAAAGCAGATTATGCTGCTTATACGCAGAACTCTGTGCACATTTTCAGATGGTCTATGCATTTGCAGAGTTTTGACTTTGTTTTGATTATCAAATGCAAAAGAGATAATCCTGCCACAGCCTCCACTAAAACCTCAAGTGCATTATTTAAGGCAGCAAACACTCATTATACACAGTTACAACTGACAGATACCTGCCACGAAAACAATACCGCAAAGGAGAGCTACAGAAACACCAATCACAACAATGGCTGCTCATGTCACTCATTTGACACACACATTGAATTCTCCCAAAATGTTTACTTCATTTGTCATTTCATTTGTCTCCCCTGCCCACCACCTCTCTCAACCGCAGACTCACAAAGCACACGTTACTGACTGCAAGAGAGGTCAGTCATTAAGGAAAGAGGGTCTATGTACCATTACACAGAAGACAAAAAAGAGAAGAAAAAAGACAACATAATGGTCACATAAATTCTCATTAGCATCTTCATTACTACAGCGCAACCAGTGGGAGAAGACGTTTCCCTCGGCCTAGTCATTGCCATGACAACATGACTGAAACACAGCTTGATGACTTTCATCTACACGAGTTGTCTGTCTATCTATCGACATGCAACTGAGTTTCTTGGTAAGCAGGGCTGTTAGTTGGACACATGCATCACCTCCTCTATCTATTTTTCCTTCTCCCCTAGTGTCTGAAGAGTAAGAGATGGTCAAGAACGTGGAACAGAGCCAGGCCAGTTTGATCCATCGCCTCACAATTCCTCCTGACAGGCCAACGCTGAGAACTGACTCGGTGCCAATCACTCTGATTTCAATGCTTAATTACTGCTAATCTAACACAGTGTCACAACTGCTAATGATGCTATGGAGCCTGGGCTTCTCCCTCAGTTTGCTCCAGAGGACCTCGACCAGAGCTAATGGTGTCTTAAGTTCACATGAAAGCTATTCTCTCTTTGCCTCGAGGCAAAAGACCGAGCACAACTCAAGCTCTGGTGAATGTGTAATGAAGCCCATGGCCATGCCTGTATGTTGGCATGAGTTGCTATGAGGAACCACCTGGCTGTATTTTTCCTCTGCTTAGTTCTACCACCAGACACAACATTAGAGGAGTCAGATAGTCAGCAGGTGTTGGTTATGGAGGTTTACAGCACATTAACCATAGCTAAACTGTATCGAAACAAAATTCCTGACAGTTTCGAAAGATTCATAGGACATCAAGCAAAATATACGTATATAAGAGCATGCGCTAAGCAGACACCACAGACAATCAGCGACATATTCGATTAGCGCACATTATCACTTCATTACCTTTAATGATCAGCTCATGTTGAGGCGGTTTAAAAGCCCTGATTATTTTGCAGTGTTTCTACAATCTGCATTTGTATTAGCACCTCATTTAAGCTGAATGACCTTGATGAAAGACATACTGTGGAGAAAAACATAGCGTCAATCATATGCAAAAGCATGAATGGGGCAGACATGCATTAAAATGGAACGGTTAAGATATGTTATGAGAAAACCAGACATACGACAAAAATAAATGTGATCCTGGCATACACTATATTTAACATGTCAATGTTAAAAACGAATAGAACATGTATAATAAAACCACTGAACATGAAAATAAATGCACTAATTTGGTTTATAAAGAGTTGCTGATGAATGAAGGTATATATGCAGAGCACTATTGATAGCATACAGGTGCATCTCAATAAATTAGAAAAAAAAAAAAAGTTGGCATGTCACCATATTCTAATTTGTTGAGATAGTGAATTGGTGGGTTTTTGTTAAATGTGAGCCAAAATCATCACAATTAAAAGAACCAAAGACTTAAACTACTTCAGTCTGTGTTCACTGAATTTATTTAATACACGAGTTTCACAATTTGAGTTGAATTACTGAAATAAATGAACTTTTCCACGACATTCTAATTTATTGAGATGCACCTGTATGCCCAACAATTTTCATAGTGACTCATTTGAAAAGTTCAGTTTAACTTGAAGAGAAAGTGGAAGATGGTCTTGGCACTATTTAGAATTAAGGTACTTCTAGGATAAGCCAATATGTTACAAACAGCACACCAGCAGAGGAGTTCAAATAGAAAGAGTGAATAGCAAAACAGAAAGAGTCAAATCTAAGTAAAAAGTGAGATTTTTACAGAAAATTTTGTTTGGAATAAATGCTGTTCTTTTGAACTTTCTACTAAAGAATCCTGAAATAAAATGTATCACAATTTCAACAAAAATGCACAACTGTTTCTAATACTGATAATAAGAAATGCTACTTGAGCAGAATATCAGCATACTAGAATGATTTCTGAAGGATCATGTGAATGGTGTAATGGCCGCTGAAAAATAAGCTTTGCCTTCAAAGGAACAGATTACATTATATTGTATTATTTTAAATATTTTTTTACAGTATCACTTCATCATTTTTAATATACATCAAACAATTGCAGCCTTGATATGTATACAGTAGACTTCTTTCAAAAACATTTGTAAAAAATCTCACCAATCCTAAAATGTTTGAACAGTAGTGTACCTTCAGCTCTACTGTTATTAATGAGCACATCCACAAGGAATTTATGCCTGCATAACTCTAAGAAAATTCCACAGAATTTAAATGCCCGTCATTCACAAAGTTACACACATTCCCTCATTCCTTGTGTGTTTGTACAATTAAATATTTATTTTGGATGACTAATAATGCTTTCAGGAACTAATAAGTATCGCATTTACCCATGTACTGTACAAATATCCAATTCATAGAATTTCAAAGATTTCTCCAACCCAAAAAAAGTGTTTTAAATATACAGACACTTTTTGGGACTACTGATCTATTTAAACAAATTCAGTGTTTACTTTTACTGTTCTTTACACAGGTAATTTAAGTAAAACCATGCACTGAAATGCTCAATCCTTCCATCTAATGTATAACACTAACAACAGTAATGAACTTTGATTTTAACACAGCACAGCACTAATATGTTTAATCTTAATCACATATCACTTAATCACAAAGTTTTAATGAATAATTTACTCAAATTTGTGTTGCATAACCCAAATCAAAGCATGTTCTTTTTGCTATAGCATGGACAGCAATCTGTGAAAATCACCAACTGCTATCAAATTCGCAACACAATGATACAGCTACATAGTTTGAGTGAAGTCAGTGTATTTTTAATGTCCGTGGTATTACAGACTGTCTCTAAAAGTGTTCTGCTGATAGACTCACAAAGTGACGCCTGCCGTGAGAAACAGCAGTCGACCATTCACTGGGTTTCAGACCTGCTCTGCCTCTGACCCCACCAGTGCTTTACCACGTGACATGTCCCACAAAATGGCACTGAGAGGGAGACCCTGCCAGGCTGACATTTAAACCCCAGCATTGTACCCAGCTGTGACCCGGCACCACCCTCCCTCAGTGCCTGAGGGTGCTTGCTCTGTCTCTGTTTCTTTCTCTCGCTCTGTTTTCTACATACACACAAACGAGACGGCATGCTGAGAGGAAAGCTAGACTAGACTAACATAAGGCAATAGTGCATCATTCAAATAACAGTTGACTGTTATAAACTGGTCATTTCACTCTTTTGGATGGAACTGGTTTATGAGAAACAAAATGACACATACCAAGACATTTGTCTTTCTGATATCTAGTGATGGATTCTAGTGAATCGATTTATCCTAAATTGTCCTCTTCTCTAACATTTAGATTTGATTAATTCTAAAAACCATTCACTGATTTGAGACCCAGATGCTTTCTGACCAGTTTATGCAGGGCCGGATTAACATAAGGGCTAAGCGGGACTGAAACCCCAGGGCCCGAGCAATGGGGGGCTGTGATTGGTTGTGGAGGAAAGGAAAAGTAAGCCTAGACTGATTGGCCAATGGGAACACCCGAACTTTCCCAGTAGGCCGATCGCCGAAACCCCACCCACCAAATACCAAAAACAAATACCAAAAGCCCTGCAATGAACCTCATTAAACAGCGCAGCGCAAGAGGACAGCTGGACCGGACCAGTGTCTCCTGCGCAGTGCTGACGAATTAGTGCAAGTCACGTGGTGCATTTGAATACGACACACGACACATACACCATTATATGAACATAGGAAAAGGTGACACTATCTGAAACCAAATTAAATGGCTTGAGATAAACTGTACCCAATTAGAAAATACAAGCATTTCAATCCACACAGCACCACCTCTATGTTCCGTACAGTTACTAAAGCTGTAGAAATATGGTATTATGGTATTTGACATTAATGCCACATTATTATCATAAGCTACTAATTTTAAATATTGGGTACTATAAGGGCAAAATGTTACTTTTACTGTGTATAGATTGTTTTAGTTTAATGTATTTAAGATGTTTTTCATTATACAAACACCAATTCATTTTTCTGTTAGTTTATTCAAGAATTACAGTATATAGCTTTTCATTAGGGCAACTACAAAAGAGAATTGAATTGTTCTAATAAAATAAACCAGTAAAATATGAATTCAATAATTAAAAGCCTGCAATATAATAGAGAAATAATATTGTTAAATGCATTTGCAGTATATTCAAAAATATCTATTATTATTTGTTTAATGGCCCTAACCCAAGCAAAACATTTATGGGGAAACATGTGGATCAGATGGGTTGCATTTTAGTCCAAAGAAAACCTGTTTGCGTTCACATCATATCTTGGTTGTTAATGAATTTATGCTTTTAATATGTTGTAGATTGGAATATTTAGTATGCATATTCCTTGTATCGCTGTGTGTTGGAGATTTGAGGGGAAAAAAACAATGTTCTGACACCAAGATAGGCTACTATGAAGAGGGACTACAGCCCAGGGGCCCTATATGTTCTTTACCCGGGCCTGCAGTTATGTAAGGTGTTAATACTGATAATACTGAGAAATTATTTTTTTTGAGCAGCAAAACAGCATATTAGAATGATTTCTGAAGGATCACTGAAGACTGGTGTAATCGCTGCTAAAAATTCAGCCTGGTCATCACAGGAATATGTTACATTTAAAAATACATTAAAACAGAAAACAGTTACATTAGACTGTAATAACATTTCAGAACATTCTTGTTTTGTTTGAGTGAGACATCTCTGAGCTAAATAAAATACAACCCCAAAATTTTGAATGGTAGTGTATATCATATAGTTAAATTTTTCACATAAAAAAAACATATGGTCCCCTTACGTTGCCTAAATGTACTTTACTTTATGATTCTATCTTGAAGTGTAACAAACTACTTCAAATTATGATTGTAGCTTGGTGAGACATAGTTTCAAAGTAGCCAATACTCCCCCAATACTGGTTTTAAATAAGCCAAGGTAAGGAAAATGTTTGGCATGTTTCAAGAAAAATGCCATCATTCTGTTGGATACTTGAGGTTACAATCAACAGAGAGACAATCTGTTACTGATATACAGTAACATGAGGTAATGATCTTAGTGTTTCAAGGAATAAAACAGTGCCACGAGAGCAGTATGTGGGTGTGATGTCTAATTTGAAGCATTTGTAGTCAGACAAGCTCTAATGGCATGACAGCAGCAGCATTTACAGTACTTTTAATGTAACTAAAATAACACAAAGTAAAAGCTGCAATTGTCATAAAACAACTGGCCTCTCATATGTCACTTTCATATGATGTAAAAAGACAGCAGGGTGGAAGGTCAAAATAGCTGGTTTGAATCCCATCAGCTTAAGGCCGACCTAGCCATTACCTTTTAAAATGGAGAAGGAAAGGGAGGTGTAACGAGGGCTAGATGCAGGTGCCTACACGTTACTCACTATTCCCTTTCAAGACTCATAAGTGAAATAAAAAACCGCCTCTCACACTGCTTTTGAGAGCTGCTTCAGGGGTTGATTGGTGGGGGGGAATGCCTGCACAGACCGCCATCAAACGCTCTTTCCCTGACCAAAAGGTCAGACCATGGTAAAAGGTTGCCAGAGTTGCGAGTCCGCCTCTCTTTCCTTGCTTTCATCCATCCTCTGGAGCCCTTGCTCCCGTGAAAGAGAAGGAGACAGAATGAGGGAGAGGAGAGAGAGAGAGATGCTCTGCAGCAGCTGCTCCAATATGACATTTCACACAGGGATCCACCACAGCAACCGCTGGCATTTAAGTTACTTTTCAAGCAAGCAGACCGGGTTCCTAACAGCATGGCTGTTGTTAGTGGCGGTTGATGTGCCCACTGAAATCTCTATCACAGGCAGCACAGATCTCGGCACATTAGGTTGACTCTAAAAATGCAGCATAAACAAAGTTATAACATCAAGGCTCAGACACGCGCACACACGCTTCATTTGACAGGTTCACACAGTCTGAACATTACACACCACATTAGCACTCCGGCACCTCGTTACCACACAGTCTTTTTGCAAAGGAAGTTAGGATTCCCTCCATCTGTTGCAAGTGTAGGTGTTTATGATGTCAGTTAATGTTGCAAATAATAGCAAAGCTGAGCTTTGAAGAACCAAGCAACGGGATCTTTGACCTCTTACTTACAACACCGATAAAAGACGAAGCATGGCTTCAGAAAATCTTTTTGCTATGTTTTTTTGGTTTGATACAACAATAACCTCCCTTTATTAAAAGCCGGAAAGGTATAAGACAGCGGTTGATCAATGTGTTTTCGAAATAATATAAAAGACCTTGAGTTTATTTCAACCTGAGGTGTTTGTTGGATAAAGATTATCGTAAAGGGTTCGTCAACCTGCCACAGCCTCTTTACATTTCAATGTTTAAAACATACACAACAGGATGTGCACATATAAGAAAGCATATGCACTAAAAAGAGAGGACTTTCATCTCCAGACCATTGAAAGGCCCTTGGAAAAAAAGAAAAGAGATGGAAAGAGAGGAAACAGGGTTAAGCTTTGAAGTTGTGTGCAGCACTCTTGGTATTTCAGGATCAATTTATCTGTGATTTCATTTCATTTGTGTTACTCCCTCTTTCCTCTGCATTAGGAGAACAACATCATTTGCTTTGATGTCTGAGGCAGAAATATCATGGTTCTGCAGTGAAGATGTAAAGAATCTCTGGACTGGCACAAAAATGTAAATTATGTCCAGACTGGCTCAAAGTGGACGGTGGGGCAAGTTAAAGTTTAAAACAAAGTGCTTATGGAAACACAGGTTATGAATTATGATCTATTTGTTCGATTTGTGTGCTCCAAACAACAAAAAAGCAGACACGATCATGACCTTAAAGGGATACTTCACTCAAGAATGAAAATTCTGGCATCATTTACAGTATGCACCCTCATGTCATTCCAAACAAGTATGACTTTCTTCTTCTTCTAATTTTGGTCTATACAAAAAAAAAAAAAAAAAAAAAA
>NW_015536487.1:814450-828196 GCF_001515605.1 Sinocyclocheilus anshuiensis
AAATTTTGGTTAAAAAAAAAAAAAAAAAAAAAAGGTACAGCATTGGACCTCACTGACTTTCATTGTATATTAGGCTATACAATGAAAGAAATGCATTTCCAATAACTGGATTACTACACATAAACATGTCTATTATATTTATAGATATTAGAACGTCACAAGGTTTTCATCAAAAATTTTATCTTTTAATAAATCACAGACTGAAGAATCATACTATATGGGTGTCATGGGTTGCTACTGTGAGGAGCACGGAGTGAGGAGACCAGGAGTACAAAACAAAGGAGTTTAATTATTTTTTTCAGGGAATCACACGTAGCACGAGGAGTTGACAAACACAATTCCAGACAAAGAAACTCAGAATAGGCTAGAACTAAACAGGGCAGATAACGAGGGGCAGACAGGTGAGGATGATAACTAATAATGAGACACATCTGGAACAAATCAAACTACATTGGAACAGGAACAGGAAGGACCAAATAATGAAAAACAGGAACTCAACGGGAACATACACGTGACAGATCGCCCCCTCCCGGACTGCACGTCCCATGCCGTAACAGTACCATCGGGGGGGGGACAAGGAGAGCCTCCAGGGCGGATCAGGGAGCAATGGCGGATCAGGGGACTCAGGAGGCCATGGCGGATCATCCATGGCCTTAGCTGGCTCGGCCATGGGTATATGCCCCTCCCCCCCATTTTCTTGGGGTAATCTAGGAATCCTGGGGGGCGCTCCGGAGGAGCGGGCACTAGATGGCGCTCTAGAAAGCGCTTACGAGGAGCAGCCACTGGAGCAAGCTCTGGGGCTGGAGCCGACAATGGAGCGAGCTCTGGGGCTGGAGCCGACACTGGAGCGAGCTCTGGGGCTGGAGCCGACACTGGAGCGAGCTCTGGGGCTGGAGCCGACACTGGAGCGAGCTCTGGGGCTGGAGCCGACACTGGAGCGAGCTCTGGGGCTGGAGCCGACACTGGAGCGAGCTCTGGGGCTGGAGCCGACACTGGAGAGAGCTCTGGGGCTGGAGCCCTCCCTGGGCTTGACTGGGGATCAGGAGCCCTTCCTGGGCTTGATGGGGGATCAGGACCCCTCCCTGGGCTTGACTGGGGATCAGGAGCACTCCCTAGGCTAAACAGGGAATCAGGAGCCCTCCCGGGCTTAACTGGGATCTGAAGCCCTCCCGGGGCTTAACTGGGGATCTGAAGCCCTCCCTGGGCTTAACTGGGGATCTGAAGCCCTCCCGGGGCTTAACTGGGGATCTGAAGCCCTCCCTGGGCTTAACTGGGGATCAGAAGCCCTTTCTGGGCTTAACTCGGGATCAGGAGCCCTCCGTGGGCTATACTTGGGAACAGGAGCCCTTCCTGGGCCGAACTGGGGATCAGAAGCCCTTCCTGGGCTGAACTGGGGATCAGGGTAGCGCTTACGTGGTGCTGGCACCGGAGGGTGCTCTGGAGGAGCAGGCACAGCAAAGCGCTTTCGAGTAGCTGGCACTGGAGTGAGTTTTGGGACTGGAGCGAGTGGTAGTTGACCCCGAGCCAGAACAGAGAATTAATGGTGGCGTCATCGAGGGACGTAGCCGCAGCGAGCCTGCAGAACTCCCAGGAATACTCGACAAAGGGGAGATCTAGGCGAGCTAAGGCGGAGAACCGAGCGGCAATTTCCATAGCCGCGGGGAAAACAAGGAAAACAAAAAACTTTTCAAAAAGGCGGAAAAATCAAACGCGGGGAAAAGTCGCCACTCACTTTTTATTTGGTCTGGAATTCTGTCACGGGTTAATACTGTGAGGAGCACAGAGCGAGGAGACCAGGAGTACAAAACAAAGGAGTTTAATAATTTTTTTCAGGGAATCACACGAAGCACAAGGAGTTGACAAACATAATTCCAGACCAAGAAACTCAGAACAGGCTAGAACTAAATAGGGCAGATAACGAGGGGCAGACAGGTGAGGATGATAACTAATAATAAAACACACCTGGAACAAATCAAACTACATTGGGACAGGAACAGGAAGGAACAAATAATGAAAAACAGGAACTCAACTGGAACATACACGTGACAATGGGCTTGTTAGGAAATGGTTTAAAATTTTCAATTCGTATAGTGTCTTTTTACAAAACAAAACCTCCCTAAGATACTGAAGTACAGTAGAAGACGAAAAAACCTTGGGAGGAATCAGACTCACCTAGGTAAGCCCTCCTTGAGCTTGCAGATGTTTAAATAAATTATGAATAATTAAATGTACTAAAACATATTGTAAAAATAACAATAGTCAGAAGTTTCACAATTATGTCAATGTTCAAAATGAGCAAAACATCCATGATAAATTCAAATGCAAGACCGGAAATAATGAGGTAAATATTGACACATTTTTTCTTGCTCAATGGAGGCTCATACAGGCCTATTGTGCTGCTGCTTTTCACCTTCTGTTACTGAATCAATACTAATCTGATCATTCACCTGATTAGATTGAGGTGATCTCCTTCACGTAAAGTGTACACAGCAAACTGATGTTCGATTTAACCACCAATGAAGCCCCACATTATAGTGCGGTATTGGCTGCGCAAAAGCTGAAAGCTACCATTAGGGGTAAAGTGGATATTAATTTGTGCCACCGCGCAGTGGACACGAAGGCCATATTTGTTGGCCTTCAATATAACAAATATTTGTGTTGCCATGGTGATCTTGACTTTGTCTCTTCCTTTCTATCTGGCTGATTAGTCATTTCTAATCAGGCAAAGACTGTAGAACACGGTGGAATGTATCAAATATTCCTTTGATACGAATTGATGTACATTTCAGAAGCTTCCAGGCTTGCAAACTGTAAATACAATTCCGAGTTTCACATTCTGAGCAATAAAATATTTAAAACAGTATATAGAAAACTAGTTCTTATTAACTGACAGTAAGATCATCACCAGGCCCAACTGCTTGAATAAAATTAAGCATCAAATGATTGAGAATAACTGAAAAGACAAAGCAAGCGTGAATGCCTTTGTCTAGCTTGGTATTCCTTTTTTTCTTAGAGTACTGCAAAAGTCTCCTGACTGTACAATATCTGACACACGTGCGACTCTGAGAAGCTTCTTAATGATTCGTGAGTGTGAATGGGGACTTTATGGAAACCCCATTTACATATCACAACAGAAACACCAATATCTTCCCCCAAAGCCTTCTCAAGTGCCGCAGTAAAACATCAGCTTACACAAAAACTGTAGAGCTGTTATATTAACTGCTAGAAGTGTGAGACATTTTCAGGTTTCAATTTAAAACCTTAATTACAGTATTAGAAAGAACCATGATTTTGTTCTAGACCAGAATAGACAGATTTTGCAGACAATAAAACATCTTCAATAGCACTAAGCTGAAATATAGCATACATTTGTATTTAGTTGAATTTTTGTAGCTCATAACAGTTCACACTTTATTAATTGCCATAATAATACACTTCAGCTGAGTTTTTTCTGCCGGACTGACATGTGGATGCTTATTGTATTTGCGCATATGTGTGACAATGTGTCACATATGTAGCATGTAGTGTAACACTAGCAGGGCAAGGCAGGCAAATATCTGAAAGGAAGGTCTGGTGAAAAGGCCTGAAACTTATTGGAGAAACCTCTTCCTATTTCTACACCTGCAAGATGTGATTCGACAGCAGATCCCTTCCTTGACATGTCACAGTATTATATGCTAATGTTTATTCTCTTGTTGGGTTGGGGGAGGGAGAGATGGGAAGAGAAAGAGAAAGTCAATGCAGGGATGGAGAGAGAGGCTGGGAAGGCTCTCCAAGGTTTTGTTCACATACATGAAAATACACTCTCTCTTTGTCAAAGGTGATGTTTTGATGAAATGCATTTGTACTCTAAAAACTAATTTAATACATTTGTGCCTATATGTTAAGTCTTTTATGCATTTACATGTTTAAATATTATAACAGCCCTTAATAATTACAGACTTTTCATTTAGCACTCAGTCTGTATCTTTTTTCTCCCCATATTTTACTATTGCATTTATGGTTGAACTATCCCTTGTTACCTGCCAAGCTCCCATTCTACAATGAGAATTTGCATTGAAATGGCCTACCTAGTTAAATTAAGCTGAAATAACTGAAAGTAAATAAGCAGACAAGGTTTACAAGCCTTTCACTAAGAGTATTCTATGAAAACAAGCATGCAGACATGCTTAATTTTCTTCATAAAAATGTACACACAAAGATACATACACACACACACACCAAGAAAATCGCACTTGAGATTCCTGCCTGTCATAGATGATTTTCTGCTCCTTCCTGCATTATCTGTTGAAGTGGTGCATGGAGAATTCTCCTGCTAATGGCTGCATCCATGCATAAACAACCTGAAATAATTCCTGCCCCAATTTATTCACAAACTCAGTCAGATGTACCGTTTGACAGGATCTGCCTCCTGCTAATTTGAGAATAAAGTAGCCAACAGCAGCGGGCTCATTCATACACATCCTTCCCTCTACCTGCTCCTGATGCCAGATGCCATCACAGCCCATCCCTCCTAGAACAGCTACTAAACTTTTCTTCCAGCACTTTACTGATCATCATACAAACACCATTCTCAAACGCATCTCTTTTCCTCTAAAATACTTCACTTGACCTTCCCAAATCATCCACAGTTTCTTGACAAGTGCATCCAATGCTCCATCTGACATCAAAATAAACCTAGAATCTCCAAATCTCAAAAAAGTCAAACTCGGACTCATCTGATAGCAATAATTACAGGCCAGCCTTTCTTTTATTTTCTTGTCGTGTCCTCTTACCTTAAGCAGCCTGTTTTGTATTTTCATTTTTTTTTACTAATTATCTCGCATTAACAGCTCTGATTTTCATATAAATATATAACTTGTTTTTTCTTGATGTGACATTTGCAATGTCTGCTCAGAACATTCTGTTTCCACAAAAACAATGACGGATTTTGTTATGTTCTTTGTATTTGGAACTCAAATCTGTTCCATCCCATATTGCTAGGAACACTCAAACAGTTGTTGTTCAAAAATACATCACCACATAAAAAATTCTTAAATTCATTAACATTAGTTAATACCTTCACATTAAGTATTAAGCCATAACAATGGATATTTCTTCTACAGCATTTATTAACCTAGGTAAATTTTAATTTATAAATACCCCACCTTTCATTGTTAACTGATGTTCATTCCTAATATTTATTACATTTATTTCATTATTTATAATTTATGTATTACTTTAATGTTAAAAATTTATTCAAATCTGTATAGTGATTAACAAAAGCTGTAAAAATGGTTCATTGTTAGTTCATGTTAGCTTTTTCGGTAACACTTTACTTAAAGCCTTTATGTATAATGCATTATAAAGGGTTATTAAACTAAGGGTATCATGCATTATAATTATTTATAATGTGCATTGTAACACATTATATCTTGTCGTAAATAATTATAACCAAATTTAAAATGCATAGTGTAACAATGAATTGATAAGTGTTATAATGTATTAACTGTGGTTACACCTATTCATGAGATTGTACAATGCATAAAAAGGTGCATTACAATCCATAATTAATGCATTAAAACTACTTTTATAATGCATTATACATAAAGGCTTTAGGTAAAGTGTTACTGCCTTTTCTATGACTGAATGTTAAAGAATTTAACCATATGTTCCGGCAAAAATATTATCTTGAAGCTTTTGTGCAGACAAAAATGCATGGCTGGTTTTGGTTGATGATGGACGGTTATTTTTAAAGCACTCCTTCCATCACCTCTCTACACCTGGATGTCTCCCACACTTCCCACCAACTGCTAGGCAAAGACTGTGAGTTAACGATAGGCCTGTGCAGCTGACATAGAGTGTTGGGGATTTAGTCGCTATGGAAACCCCTATCATTGCTGACGTGGGGTGGCAGAGTCACTGTCGCTATGACAACTGGGCCAGCTGACATACAGGTGGTCAGGGGGCGGGTGATATCATCAGGTGTTGTGTGCTCCCCGTGACCTCTGGCAGTGATAGGAGGAGGAAAAAAGGTCAGGCTTTTCCTTTTGCCTTTTATGAGCTATGTATAACTCTTTCAAGTTCCCTCTCTCATATCCCGGTCGTCTTGCTCTCCTTATTTCCCATTCCCTTTTATTTTACATCCTTTGTGCATAGCCCTGTGTTTCTCCATCCCTTAAACACCCGTCCTCTTTCTCTCTCTCTTTCTTTCTCTGTCTTTTAATCAGAGAAGGAGCTATAAAGAGGTTCATCTTTTAACAGGGAGAAAGATATGATATACTGGCCAGCAAATGAGTTCATTAAAACATTAATCAACACAGCTATCAACAGAAAAAAGAAATCTTCCCCTTCCCTGCTTCCATCATGCACTTTTTTTGTCTCCCTCTCCTTCATCTCTACCAGATTTCACACATATTTAGTATATAATGATATGAAAAAACTCCACTGCCACCCTTTGTACTGCTGTTGTGCATAGAAAAAAACCTACACTGTAAAAAATGACCGTGATTTTAACGGTGAAAGACTGTAAAAATGCTACAGTTAAAACCTATTAATTGGTTAATGGCAAGTTCCTTTACTATATACGGTGAAAAACTGTATTGGACATTACATGTAATTTTATGGTAAAATACAGTTTTTGGAAGTGGAAAACGAATGTACAATTTACCGTGAAAACTGCAACTAAATTGACATTCCCAGAATTCCCTGCGTTATAATTTCACATTTTATGTTTTTTTTTTTAAATAACTATGTTTCTTCTTAGTTTTTTCTTATCAGTTGTGTACATTAGGGTTGTATGTTACATCTAATGTTGTTAAATTAATGTTTATGGATTATTTCAGTTTCATGTGATGGTGTTTAATGTTTGTGTGAATGACACTGTGAACCTTCTATATATATGTTACTATTTTACTTCTCAGCTTGTGGAAAAGCTACTTGTGATGAGCTTTGGTTCATCATGTGACTTTCTCATCACCACCTGCTTTTGGTGGTTATTAGTGTATTACAAAGGTACTAAACATATTTCATTACTTCAATAGATTTTTAAGCCTTAACCAAAGGTTTTTAAATGTAGATTTAAGTTAAATCCATAAAACCTAAAATGTTGCTATCAAATTCTGGCAACCACGGCTGCCAGTTCCCTTTCTGTCGTTCACTCCGATGTTGTGTCGAGTGTACGACACTAGGGGTCGCTCTTGGGAGCCTAAACACCTCTGACATCTTTGAGCAAAGGCCAATGAAATTGGGTGTGCAGAATTTGCATTACTGGCTATGCCCCGGACATCCGGGTATAAATAGGCCAGCGTGGCATCTGCTCACTCGTTCTGTTTTTCGGCGCTGAATGCAGCGTCTCTCTTGGTGAAATTGCGATCATTCACCTCTCGATTCCTCGTCGTTGGATCTAAGGCACGGTCAGCTCTAAGGCACGGTCTCTCCCTACTCATACACAGAAAAGTGTTGTGAGAGTACACCTGGGCGCTTCAACGGCGATCTCTAGCAGAGCAAATTTCCTCTAAAAAAAGAGTAGAACTTCTCTGAAAGAGCTTGAATTGTGTGTTTCATCATGCCTTTCCGTCCGTCTGTTTCTGGTTGCAGTTGGCACGTCTCGAAAGACGACCAGCACCAGCACTGTATTCAGTGTTTGGGCCGTGCTCACGCTGAGGCAGCACTTGTGGATGGTTCGTAGCCTGCTTGCGAGGCACTTCCCATCGGCACGTTGCGCTCGCGGCTCGGGTTCTTCACCAAAAGACCCCGAGTCACCGCGGCTGCTTTCCGCTCTGGTCCTTCTACCTCTGGGTATAGGCCGCAGCGATGTGCGCTGCTGAAGAGCATGGGGAGGAAGGATTAGTTTCGCCGGGGCAATCCCCGCGAGCTTCCCATTCTTCACTTGCTTCGTGCTTAGCTGTCGAGTTTCCGGATGAGTTTGAGAGCCCGTCCCTGGGCATGAGCCATCGGAAGCAGATGACTTGGCTGAGCAAGCACCTACGGGTGCTGAGCCTCAATCCGAGGCTGACGCTGAGATGGCAGCCGTGCTTGCCCGAGCAGCCAAGAGCATCGGGCTGGAGTGGTCTCCCCCACCCTGCCCCGAGTGCTTGTGGCTGGATGATTGGTTTCTGGGTGCTGAGTGTGACACTAAGCCACGCTCTGCCCTGGCGCCTTTCTTCCCGTAAGTGCACAAGGAGCTGACGAAATGGTGGAAGGCCCCCTTTTCAGCCAGAACACGGTACACCGGCTCCTCTGCCCTCACCACCCTCGATGGGGGTCGAGCGAGGGGGTATACGGAGGTTCCCCAGGTGGAGAGAGCGATTGCAGTGCATTTCTGCCTGCAAAATGCTGCCATCTGGCAGGACAGCCCGAGACTCCTGTCTAGGGCCTGTAAGTTCTCTTTGTTCCTAGTGGCGAAAGCTTATGCGGCTTCTGGACAAGCTGCGTCCGCCCTGCATGCTATGCCATCCTGCAGGTCTACCAGGCCAAAGCATTGAAAGAGCTGCACGAGGGTGGTCCCAACCCAGAGGTACTGCAGGAACTGCGCTCGGCGACTGACTATGCCCTCCGGGCTACGAAGGTCACGGCGCAGACTCTGGGGAGGGCGATGTCCACTTTAGTGGTCCAGGAAAGCCACCTGCGGCTCAACTTGGCTAACATGTGGGAAGCTGAGAAAGTACGCTTTCTTGACGCCCCCATTTCAAAGGTTGGTCTCTTTGGCGACACCGTGGAAGAATTTGCCCAGCAGTTTTCCACAGTGAAGAAGCAGACGGAGGCCATCAAACACATCCTGCCTTGGCGTGGGTCAGGTCCTGCTCCTGCACCCCCGAGTCAGCAGCCCCCGTCTGCTCGTCGCCGGGGACGGCCCCTTGCGAGGACTGCTGAGGCCCCGCAACAGCCCTGGCCTTCAGTCAAACCTGACCAACGGCCCACCACTCGTGGCACCGCCAGCTCGTCATCAGGGCACCAGGAACCCTCGCAAGGCTTCAAAGCGTTCCTGAGATGGGCGACCCAGGGAGGAGGGACCATCTGGCCAGCCTGGATCCACTTTCAACGGGGGGATGGGAGGTGGATTTGGCTCCACCACGGCTGTCTGCCACCTGGCAGATAGCCTCCACCTGGTCAATAAAAGAGCAATTTCCTTCTTCTCTGGGTCACACACACACAGTGTTTTTGGCCCTCCCATTTGTAACGGCCAGACGCTGAAACCATGCATCAGAACCTGTTTGGACACAGACACTCTGTCTCCTCATGTTCAGATGCAAAGGGTCTATCACTCAGCCAACACGACGCATGCTGGCGAACTCATGTTCCCTCATCCATCGGTGGCACATGTGGTAGACCCTGCAGACAAGGCGCGGTGTGTTTTACAGGACGTTTCACCTCCTACCACAGTGCCTTCCACTCTGCTCAGCCACAGGAACCCTGCCCGACGTGCATTGAACATGGTTCTTTTGAGACCGTTGGCAGGGTATCTGGATGCTTGGTTAAGCCTCTCCAATCCCTCCCGATGGCTCCTCAGAACCATTCGGCTCGGCTCGGCGATTCGGTTCGCCAGGCGCCCACCCAAGTTCAGGGGCATTCTGTTTACCTCAGTACAAGGCGAGAATGCAGCTGTTCTTCGGGTGGGGGTTCCAACCCTTCTTGAGAAGGGTGCAATCGAGCCTGTCCCCCTGGCCGAAATGAAGAAGGGGTTTTACAGCGTGTACTTCATTGTACCCAAGAAGGGCGGGGGGCTCAGACCAATCCTGGATTTGAGGACTCTGAACCGGGCCCTTCACAAGCTTCCGTTCAGAATGTTAACCCTCAAGCACATATTAACTTTCACCTCCTACCACAGTGCCTTCCACTCTGCTCAGCCACAGGAACCCTGCCCGACGTGCATTGAACATGGTTCTTTTGAGACCGTTGGCAGGGTATCTGGATGCTTGGTTAAGCCTCTCCAATCCCTCCCGATGGCTCCTCAGAACCATTCGGCTCGGCTCGGCGATTCGGTTCGCCAGGCGCCCACCCAAGTTCAGGGGCATTCTGTTTACCTCAGTACAAGGCGAGAATGCAGCTGTTCTTCGGGTGGGGGTTCCAACCCTTCTTGAGAAGGGTGCAATCGAGCCTGTCCCCCTGGCCGAAATGAAGAAGGGGTTTTACAGCTTGTACTTCATTGTACCCAAGAAGAGCGGGGGGCTCAGACCAATCTTGGATTTGAGAACTCTGAACCGGGCCCTTCACAAGCTTCCGTTCAGAATGTTAACCCTCAAGCACATATTAACATGTGTGTCATGTCACGCATTAATTTGTTATTTTTTAGCACCATCTTGTGGCAGTTTGGTGTAACAACAAAGAACATTAATAATTGTTAGCTATTTTCTTAGTGGTTGATTTAGACCATGTGACTCTTGGGTTAGAGGTTAACCAGGAAATAATCTCAGTGTTCCAGATTCTCTCCATGCGGTTGTCCAAGAAGTTCTTTACTCCGTTTCCTTTGCGTTTTGTGCCTTGGAAAGGCTTTGCCTGTAAGAATATTACTTTTCTTCAGTGTTTGTAAGAATGTACTGTATATGCACGTATAAATGTGAAATTCATAAGTTAGAGTTTAAAACTATTACTCTTCGGTGACAACAATACTAAGCAGAGCACGAATGTAGCCCTTTGTTATGTGTGTTCAGATAACATTGTCAATAATGTAAATTCATTCACATTTATTTGTGAACTCTCTGTAAGTTCATCTCTGTAAGACATTTGTAATGTTTATATGTTTAATTTTTACAAAAAATAAAAGAATAAGAAATGGAAGAGGAAAGAACCCAACAGTAAAACGTTCAACTTTACTCCCGCATCGGCCCCTTTTCTGACTTCTGACTGTTAGCTATCTGTCAGTGTAACGTAGCTGGAACACGCATCTAGGACAGAATAATGTGTCAGAGATCAGGATTGGTTTGTGGCAACAGACCTGAAGGATGCGTAGTTTCATGTCTCAATCCTACCAAGGCACAGGACGTTTCTTCGGTTTGCCTTCGAAGGACTGGCATATCAGTACAAAGTTCTTCCCTTCGGTCTGTCCCTGTCTCCTCGCATCTTTACGAAGATTGCGGAAGCTGCCCTTGCCCCTCTCAGGGAAGTGGGCATTCACATTCTCAATTACCTCGATGACTGGCTGATCCTAGCTCACACGCGAGAATTGGTTTGCGCACACAGGCACATGGTCCTTGACCACCTAGCCCGATTGGGAATTCGGGTCAACTGGGAAAAGAGCAAACTCTCCCCTGTGCAGAGTATCTCTTTTCTCTGTGTAGAATTGGACTCGGTTACGATGACTGCACGCCTCTCTCAGGATCATGCTCAGTCGGTGCTGAAAAGCTTGAGGGCTCTCAAGCAGAGAACAGCAGTCCCTCTCAAAAACTTTCAGAGGCTCATGGGGCACATGGCGTTCCTCAGCCGTGGTCACGCTGCTTGGAATGATGCATATGAGACCGCTTCAGCACTGGCTTCGTACCCGAGTCCCGAGATGGGCATGGCGTCACGTAGAGGTCTGCACGGGCTTTAAACTGAAGCCGAACCCGAGATCGTCTGACCCGACCCGACCCGAGCGGCAGAGTTAAATTTAGAGCCCGAATCCGAAATCTTTTTTTTTTCCCCCCACAACGAATAGCCAATTTAAAAAAAAAAAGCTGTATTTCACGATTGCATGCAACGGTCAGTAAACAAATACATGTAAAAAACAGAATCATTCAGGCTCGGCCAGTTCACAAGGCAAAAGAAAAAACACTTACCAGTTATGAAAGTTTATGAACATCAGGTACAGCGGTCACATAAATTCTGCTGTGTTTTTGAATGGTTGTATATGACAAGACAATGATTCTTCCATCGTGCAATTTATGGTAATTTTCGTCAGTTAAGGCTCGTTAGCATTCGGCCTGCTTTAAATCAGACACAGAGATGCAGTGCGGTAAGATCGCATTTATTTGAATGAATTAATTAGATCATTTATTTGAATTAGCAAGAGAGAGAAAGAGAGAGAGAGAGAAAGGGCTGAAAGTTGCGTGTGTGAACCTGCGTCACTGACGCTGGGAAAAGAGCAAACTCTCCCCTGTGAAGAGTATCTTTTTTACCAGCGCCTGCGTGAACCTGCATCTCTCTGTACAAGCAATGAGGCATAGTTACTTCAAAAACAGCGATTTTAACCCCATTGCAGAGAAATATAACGTTGCGAGTCAGTAGCCTGTCGAAGCTATTTTACTAATAAAAGTTTCCGTGCTGTGTTGTCGTGTGCAATAATGTGTGTTCGTGCGTCTATGAAAGCAGCGTAATATAGTTTTAGTTTAGCTATAAACCCGAGCCCGACCCGAACTCGAAGCTATTCATTAAACATTAACCCGAAACCCGAAAGTATTTCGGGACCCGTCGGGCTCGGGTCGGCTAGCAGACCTCTAGCGTCACGGCTCACACCCTGTGAACATTACACTGTTGTGTCGACGTACCTTCAGTTCTTGGGAGGACATCTCTTTTCTACGGGCAGGAGTGCCCTTAGAACAGGTGTCTAGACGCATTGTTGTTACAACAGATGCTTCCAAGACAGGCTGGGGCGCAGTGTGCAATGGGCATGCAGCATCAGGGGTCTGGACAGGACCTCGGCTGCATTGGCATATCAATTGCCTGGAATTGTTGAAAGTACTTTTGGCCTTGAGGAGGTTTCGACCCTTGATCCAAGGCAAGCACGTGTTGGTCTGGACGGACAACACAGTGATGGTTGCATACATCACCACCAGGGTGGTGTTCGCTCCCATCGCATGTCACAACTCGCCCGCCATCTCTTACTTTGGAGCCAGCACAGACTCAGGCCTCTGCATGTCACTCATATCCCGGGCGACCTCAATCATGTAGCAGATCTCCTCTCGCGACAGGTCTCGCTCAGGGGCGAGTGGAGGCTTCACCCCCTAACGGTTCAGCTGATTTGGAGTCGGTTTGGCCAGACACAGGTGGACCGATTTGCTTTGTCGGAATCGACCCATTGCCAGGTGTGGTACTCCCTGACCGAGGCTCCCCTCGGCACGGATGCACTGGTTCACAGCTGGCCCAGGGGCCTACTCAAGTATGCATTTCCCCCAGTGAGCCTCATTCCACAGATACTGTGCAAAGTCAGGGAAGATGGAGAACAGCTCCTGCTTGTGGCCCCTTATTGGCCCAACAGGACCTGGTTCTCGGAGCTCGTGCTCATGGCATCAGTTCCTCCCTGGCGAATTCCCCTGAGGAAGGACCTCCTTTCTCAGGCACCCGGATCTCTGGAACCTTCATGTTTGGTCCCTGGAGTTCCCAGGAGGAACTCAGAGACCTTTCACCAGCAGCGGTGAATACCATTATTCAGAGAGACCCCTCGATGAGGCAGCTGTACGACCTGAACTGGCGCGTTTTCGTGAATTTCGTGAATCTCGGAGATGTGGCATCGAATCTGTGCACTCCTTCCTCCAAGGAGGCCTGGACAGCCACCTGTCTGCTTCTACACTTAAGGTGTACGTGGCCGCGATTGCGGCTAACCATGACACCGTGGGAGGCAGATCGTGGGGAAGCACGATCTGGTTATTAGGTTCCTCAGAGGCACCTGGAGGTTGAACCCTCTGAGGCCACGTCTCATTCCCTCTTGGGATCTCACTGTGGTCTTGCAGGCCTTACAGAGAGATCCGTTTGAGTCCCTTCAGTCAGTTGGACTTAGTGCCCTCTCTATGAAAACGACCTTCCTGACAGTGCTCACTTATATCAAGAGGGTGGGGGATCTCCAAACCCTCT
>NW_015536487.1:828308-828647 GCF_001515605.1 Sinocyclocheilus anshuiensis
TTGAGCCCTCCGAGGCCACGTCTCATTCCCTCTTGGGATCTCACTGTGGTCTTGCAGGCCTTACAAAGAGATCCGTTTGAGCCCCTTCAGTCAGCTGAGTTCAGTGCCCTCTTTATGAAGACGGCCCTCCTGACTGCGCTCACTTTTGTCAAGAGGGTGGGGGATCTCCAAGCCCTTTCCATTAACGAATCATGCCTGGAGTTTGGGCTGGCAGACTCTAACATTGTCCTGAGATCTCGGCCTGGATATGTGCCCAAGGTTCCCACCACTCCTTTCAGGGACCAGGTGGTAACATTGCAAGCTATCCCCTTCCAAGAAGGGGACCCCGACCTGTTTCTG
>NW_015536487.1:828902-839599 GCF_001515605.1 Sinocyclocheilus anshuiensis
GCATCGGCAGCCCTGACAAACGGGGCCTCTCTAGCAGATATCTGTAGAGCTGCAGGTTGGGCTACACCTAATACATATGCAAGATTTTATAATCTATGAAAGGAACCAGTTTCTTCTAGAATTCTGAACGTCAGTTCTTGACTCTTGACTTGTAGGCCTTGCTACCAGCGCTACTCCCCCCAGGGTGGCTATGCGCTTATTCAGTCCAGCTCAGGTTCCTTTCATGAACTCTGGACTACCCTTCCATCTCATAAGCACTTTATTTAGCGAAGTTAGACGGAGGAACTTGCTATTAGAACTCATTATGAGGTAGGTTCCCTCGAGTGAACTCTTGTACTGGGGTTAGTGCTCCACATGTAGCGGCTCCTCTTGAGGCCCCATGTGTGTATTCTCCACTGTATTGCCCCTGAGGCTCAGTGTTCCCCTAGACAGACATTCTGTCGATAGGTTCTGGGTCTTGGTAGATCTCCCCTTACGTGGAGCCCACCCCAGTACCTTCCCTATGTGATACTTCCTCTGTAAGTCCATAGGAGGATCTTCACATGTTACCTCCCCATCGGGTAGGATGTGATCTCCGTAGTGCCTTTTTTCCCTAGGGGGGAATTGTCACTGTCCCAACGTTACTACCAAGACTTTTCAGCTGTTATATTATGGTGAGTATTACTATGGGAAAAGGCGATTGCGGCTAACCACGACACAGTGGGAGGCAGATCGAAAGCACGATCTGGTTATTAGGTTCCTCAGAGATGCCTGGAGGTTGAACCCTCCGAGGCCACGTCTCATTCCCTCTTGGGATCTCACTGTGGTCTTGCAGGCCTTACAGAGAGATTAGTTTGAGCCCCTTCAGTCAGTTGAGTTCAGTGCCCTCTTTATGAAGACGGCCCTCCTGACTGCGCTCACTTTTGTCAAGAGGGTGGGGGATCTCCAAGCCCTTTCCATTAACGAATCATGCCTGGAGTTTGGGCTGGCAGACTCTAACATTGTCCTGAGATCTCGGCCTGGATATGTGCCCAAGGTTCCCACCACTCCTTTCAGGGACCAGGTGGTAACATTGCAAACTATCCCCTTCCAAGAAGGGGATCCCGACCTGCCCCTGTTGTGCCCAGTGTGAGCCCTATGCACATACCTAGATCGCACTCAGAGTTTCAGACGTTCTGAACAGCTCTTTATCTGCTTTGGAGGACAGCAGAAGAGGAATGCTGTCTCCAGACAAAGGATCTTGCTACCTTTGCTACTCCCCCCAGGGTAATTATGTGCTTATTCAGTCCAGCTCAGGTTCCTTTCATGAACTCTGGACTACCCTTCCATCACATAAGCACTTGTTCTTAGCAAAGTTCGATGGAGGAACTTGCTATTAGAACTCATTACGAGGTAGGTTCCCTCGAGTGAACTCTTGTATTGGGTTAGTGCTCCACATGTAGTGGCTCCTCTTGAGGCCCCATGTGTGTATTCTCCACTGTATTGCCCCTGAGGCTCAGTGTTCCCCTAGACAGACATTCTGTCGATAGGTTCTGGGTCTTGGTAGATCTCCCCTTACGTGGAGCCCACCCCAGTACCTTCCCTATGTGATACTTCCTCTGTAAGTCCATAGGAGGATCTTCACATGTTACCTCCCCATCGGGTAGGATGTGATCTCCGTAGTGCCTTTTTTCCCTAGGGGGGAATTGTCACTGTCCCAACGTTACTACCAAGACTTTTCAGCTGTTATATTATGGTGAGTATTACTATGGGAAAAGGCTCCGGCTGAGGGTGTTACGGTTGGTGAGGTACACACCCACGAGGACGAAGGAGATATACAACAAGGTATTTTAATAAGCAAATCCAGGAGACAGGCAAGTACACCAACATTACATAAACGAGAACGGACTCTGACTAAGAGAAAACTGAGAGTATTTGTAGGGGAGCAAACAAAAGAACTAATGAGTTAATTAATCAAACACAGGTGAACAGAATGACTAATTAAATTGACTGGGGAAAACTGGGTCACAACAGAAACTCAAAACACACAGACATGTAACAGAGGGGACCTCTGCCTCTATGCCGGCTCTCCCGGATGTTGGAGAGTGAGGTCTTAAAGGGTTAGTTCACCCAAAAATGAAAATTAGCCTGTGTTTTACTCACCCTCGAAGCATCCTAGGTGTATGTGACTTTCTTCTTTCAGACGAATCCAATCGGAGTTTTATAAAAAATTGTCCTGGCCTCTCCAATCCTTATAATGGGAGTAAGTGGGTGTTCGGTTGTCAACAGTTCAGAAGACGTGAAATAAAGTGGGCGCATCCATAATATCAGAAGACGTGAAATAAAGTGCGCGCATCCATAATAAAACGTCCCTCACACGACTCCGGGGGGTGAATATAGGCCTCCTGTAGCGAATCCATGCGTTTTAGTAAGATAAATATTCATATTTCAAACGTAATAAACACTTTTTTCTCACTTCCGCTGACTGTGGTACGTGGAAGACATGCAGACGGATGACGTAGGACATAGGCGTCGTGCGCACGCCTCTGAGAAATGCAGGAGCAAAGGAAGCAAAGTTTCCTTACTTTAGCAAAGGAAAACCTTGGCTTATATTGAAATCCTCCGACATTTTCCTTTACAAATCCTCGTTTTGTGCTTCTAATTCGTGACTAATTCGGCATTTTGTTTTGTTCTCTCTCCACGCTTCTCACTAATCACGAAACGCCGACGACCTACGTCATCCGCCGGAACGCTTCCGCGTATGACAGAATACCGGAAGTGAGAGAAAAGTGTTTATTACATTTGAAATATGGATATTTATCTTACAAAAACACATGGATTCGCTACAGGAGGCCTTTATTCACCCCCCGGAGCCATGTGAGTGACGTTTTATTATGGATGACCTCACTGTATTTCAAGTCTTCTGAACTGTTGACAACCGAACACCCGCTTACCCCCATTGAAAGGCTTGGGGCGGCCAGGATAATTTTTAATATAATTCTGATTGGATTCGTCTGAAAGAAAAAAGTCACATACACCTGGGATGCTTCGAGGGTGAGTAAAACACAGGCTAATTTTCATTTTTGGGCGAACTAACCCTTTAAGTCTTGGGCGTTAGAAGGTTACGAGGAAGAGAGGTGCATTTGGTTGTGACACGTTGGCTTGTCAATATCTGTGCCCCCGTGGACTCGTGACGCAGTTCAGCAGTTTGTGGCGTTTAGTATAGAGACTCCTAGTGTCGTACACTCGACACAACGTCGGAGTGAACGACAGAAAGGGAATGTCTTGGTTACGTATGGTAACCCTCGTTCCCTGATGGAGGGAACGGAGACGTCACGTCTTCTCGACTCCTCAGAACAGAATGAGTGAGCAGATGCCACGCTGGACTATTTATACCCGGATGTCCAGGGCGTGGCCAGCTATGCAAATTCTGCACATCCAATTTCATTTGCCTTTTCTCAAAGATGTCAGAGGTGTTTGGGCTCCCAAGAGCGACCCCTAGTGTCATACACTCGACACAATGTCTCCGTTCCCTACATCAGGGAACGAGGGTTACCATACATAACCGAGACTTTTCTTTCCAGAATTTTTATTTACAGTGTAGTTACAAATATCAAAACAACAGAGCTCTATACGCATGAGCTATATATGACATTCAGACATCGCATCAAATAATCATGTCTTCATTTTAAATGTTGCATGTGCCCACATGAGGTGTGACCTGTGGAAGGCCTATCGATCCTCCCTGCTTATCTCTGTGACATTTCCTTACCTCAGTCTCCATCTACCACAGTCACATCCACCACTCATATCAGATCTCTAGCTAAGCATTTCTGTCATTACTTTAGCAGAGTGAGATTTCAGTTATGCGTGAGGTGAGAGGAATCTTATGACTTGATTGGCCCCCATGGGAAGGCATTTCTTTTCTTTTTCCTTCTTTTTTCTTTTTTATTTATTTATTTTCTTTCCTTTTTCCTAGTTCCGTCATGCCCCTGTTAGATCATGCCTTCACGCCAGAAAATTAAGATCCAGTCCCGGACGACAGATCCTGTCAGAAAATATCTGTTTTGTCCGGTAACAGAACAACTAGTCAGCAAAGTAGCCTAATACCCAAAACCTGTTAACAGCAAGTCTTGTCTGATACCCAAAATACCCAAAACGAGTTTTTAACAGTCTTCTATCAGCCAAGTAGTTGACTGAGAAAAGCCAGTGAAGAGCAAACGCAGGAGACGAAGTGATGATGAAAGAGCAATTTATTGAATAGTCTTAGTCGCTATGTTTCATTGCTCAGACTTTGTCTGACTAGCACAAATTCAACAAGTACTGTTAACTGATTCATAACAACATCCCATAAACCTTGAATTTCCATAAACATTCCCTCGTATTTCTTATTCAAGAAGACAAACAGCCCTTGAAACACACAGTCATAAGACTAAACAACAACGGAAAAATAATACAAGAACAATCTCTTTCTTTCCTTTCGGCTTGCTCCCTTTATCAGGGGTCACCAACAGCGGAGTGATACATGTTTTACGCTGGATGCCCTTCCTGCCGCAACTCGTGCAACCCCAGTGCTGGGACACACTAAAAATAATACAAGAACAATAATAATAAAAATAACTAATCAATTAATGAATCAATGAAATTAGTATATAAATGGCTATAATGATTATTATAAAAGATGATATGATTAAATGAAATAATAAAAATGATTAAATGATTATAAATGAATGAATAAATGAAAAATAAAAGAAATAAAGTGAAACACAACACAAATGTATGATTGCTCTCTTGAAGCAAAACACACACAGTTTGCATTTGAGGATCCTCAGATCCTTTATGATCTGCTTATGATCCTTTTCCTCTCTCTTGCAAACACATCCATCTTTTTCTCCTTATGCCTTTCATAACCTGTGTCAATCCACCTACTCTCACACACTCCTGCTAGGTGAAACACACACAGTCGTATGCACGGCTCTGCATGGCTTTTTATTTTATTCAGCGCTATCTGATCACATTCACACAGCTGAGATAATTTCTCTTTCCCTTCCAGCTGAGAGTCCTGCGCCCCCACCGACCCCTGCAGAGCAGTCGTGATTAAGGCTAATTACCAACAAAACGGGCCAAGATGACAAACTTTAGACAGTGGCCTAGCACCCGTACAGCATGGTGAAAATGACTATCAGAGGTGTGTGAGCAGAGAGAATGAGAAAGAGAGGGCCAAAAAAGGGTAGTATTAGAGTGCTGTAACGAGAGCTCTGGGTTCAAATAGTTACTTGCACTTCACTACAAAAATCCTTGCTGTTAAAATTTGATTTTGAAAAAGGGTCAATATGGATGTTAAATTTGACCAGCAGCTCAATCTCATCGTCAATTACTCTTTATTTTTTTATAAATGACATGATATGTTGTCAGTCGGCGCTGCAAAATTTATGCACTCATGAACAGTTTGCACACATAGTTCTCACCAGTAAAAAATAAAAGCCATTTCATGACCCTGTCAAATTCAAATAATAATGTCGATGACAGTTTTTACTATCAACCCAGCAGTTACAGTGAATGAAAAGATAATGGACAAGCTGGAAGAAGCGCAGCTTGTTTTGCGATGTATTCTCCTCTTTGCTTGTTTGAGGCAGGTCTTATGGTCACATTCTCTATTGGAAAGCTCATTTAGACCAGGTTCATAAAGGCTGCCGGCACATCAATACCCTACTTGATTACATTCTCACCTCTGCTGAGAGGCCTCGATGAATATTTATTAATGTGGATACATGCGCACCCTCCCCTTTCATCACATCCGTCCACCGCCCCTCAAAACCTTCTTCACTTAATTTCTTTATGAATATTAAAGGCTGCATTATGTCAGCTCACAGACTGACAGCACTTGAGCTAATCCTGTTATTGTCTTAGCGAGATGGCTGCATCTCTTGCTTAATGTGTCAAAAAACATGCATCCTTTTATTTATTTATTTATTTTTTTTCCTCTCTCTATTGTTGTGTTTGTCATATGTTGGCATGGAGACAACCCTAAGTGGATCGGAAAACAATTTGTGGAGGTGGGAGGATGGGTTATCAAAGTGCTGCTTTCAATAGGAATATGCTTGACGTTAATTCTTGGCAAACAATAAATGCCTGGGTTTTCATGTAATGGGAGTGTTGTGGCAAACGGCGCAGGGAAGGAAACTTGAAAATTAAAAACATCTATCTCAGTGATTGTCCAAAGTCACAAAAAAAAACCCAAGAAAATGTTCACATTTGACGGCACATACTGTATACGCAAATCATCGAAAATATTCCAACATTTTCAAAGTATTTTTAAACTGCTTCCTGCAAATCACTTACCGTCATGTGCTATGGATGATTAAAACACAAAATTTTACTATAAATACTGTGGATGAATGCACCTTATTTTCAATGTAGAGCGGGCATTTATGTGTGCAAGGCTTATAATCTGTACAAAAATACAGTAGTCCATTATGCTGCTTGATGTTAAAAACTGTTTTTTGTTATAATATTTTTTAATCTATTATTGTAATCATAAACACACTAGGTTGTAGTGAAAATAGGTTTGTTCTTCTAGTTATTTACATAGCTTGTTTCCTAATCTCTAATCAATCTGCCATTGTATACTATGAATATGATTGGGTTTGTGACAAATTGCTTATGTTCCTCTATTCTAAGTCACGTTGGATAAAAGCATCTGTTAAATGCATAAATGAAAATGTAAATAGTGGCTAATGAATCGGAAGTCTCGCAGATTCACAGGAAATCTGAAAAATAAGACGGACACTAAATAATTCCATGCATGGGCGACATTTGATGCTTGAGTCAGGGGGGGCAAGAAAAAAAAAAAGAAATATATATATATATATATATATATATATCTTTCCATGTATTTGATTGAGATAACTAATAACCATCTGTCCCTCCATCCTCTCTCTCTCTCTCTCTCTCTCTCTTTGTCGTGTGGCTGTTTTGATTGACAGAGTATATTTGGCATGTTGCCTCTGCAGCAGACAGCGAATTGAATCAGTGACATAGAGAGCCGCTTAGCTCTATTTAATGGCAATCACAGATACACACACACACACACACACACATACATGCTCACATACGCACACACACACACACACACACAAATATGAATATAAATATATACCACACAATCATAGAAAGAGGTTTAATGATGTAACCCCATTCCTTCGAGTGTAAGACGTGAAAGTTCTTTAAGGATGCATTATTAATATTAAGTTGAAAAATAAATGCAATTTAGGATTTGGCTTTTGGAGTTTTATCTGATCTAATAATTCACAAGAATAGAGCAGGCTAATAAGAGAGTACCATAAATGCTATAGTAACAGCATGCATTTTTGGATATGCACCACAGGGCTCCAGACTCATTCTTCCCACTGGTCACTCTTTTGCGACTAACTTTCCCGTCCGAAGATGGCCCTCGAGCTGAATTTGCCGCCTTTGTGGAGTGGACACTGGCGAGAAATGGATCTCCGCGCCAGTTCCACTCCCATCGGGATGGCCATCCTCCAGCGTCGCCGTGGCTGGAGTCTCCCTTGACTCCGCCTCCAGCCTCTGAGGCCTGGACTCCGCCTCAGCCCGTTGACCCGTCGGCTCCACCATGGCTCCTAGCTCCCTCCTCTCCGCCGTGGCCCGGCAGTCCACTAGCTCTGCCAGGCTCCCTCATCCCTCCGGCTCCGCCTTGGTCTGGCGTCGGCCATCCTGCGCCTCGAGACTCCACTCCTCTGGCTTTGCCTATTCCCTCCGTCTCCGTCAAGCTCCTTCATCCCCTCGGCTCCACCTCAGTCCTCTGTCCTCCCGGATCCACATCTCCGCGTCGGTTGTCGGCGCCATCTACTCCGTCTAGGACCTCCGGATCCTCCCCGTCGCCCTGGCTCATCGGCTCTCCACCTCGGGCTCCTCCACCACCTGCTCCGCCACCGTCGGTCGGCCCCCTGCGTCCTCCTCCGGAACCTCCTCCCAAGTTCCCACCCACGTGTGTGTTTTTGCCCCTGTGCCCCAGTTTCTTCCTCAAGGTGTTTGTATTAATTTGATTCCAGGTGTGTCTCGTTCCTCCCCAATTATCCTGCCTTTAAAAGCCCTAGTACTTTCAGTTCTTGTTTGTCGGGTCTACTTGTTGAATGTCCTCGCCCCAGTTTCTTCCTCAAGGTGTTTGTATTAATTTGATTCCAGGTGTGTCTCGTTCCTCCCCAATTATCCTGCCTTTAAAAGCCCTAGTACTTTCAGTTCTTGTTTGTCAGGTCTACTTGTTGAATGTCCTCCTTGTTCTCGGTTTTCCTGTGGATTATTAAAGACTGTGTTATTCAAGTACTCCTTGTTCCTTGCTCGCCGAGTGAATTGTGACAGTTGGTCGCAATATTTTATTTTTATTATTTTTTTTTTTTGTGCTACAACATGGGATTAATCAATGCATGCTGATGAACTTTTATCATAGTTTAAAGTTCTATATGGAAACGAAAGTGGTTAACATTCAACCTGTTCTTTTTCATCAGTAGTATTATTTGTGATTTGAATTTTGTAAATAGGAGTTCATAGCGACCATTTGGTCACAGTCTGGAGCCCTGCACCACAGTAATAGTATTTTTGGGAATAACACATAAATACCATAGCATACAGTATGAATACGGCAACCACCGGAGATTTTGCATCAGATGCAGTTCGCAACAATCTTAGAACCAACTACAATGATAACAGGACTTCAATTCTGGGACTTAATCTTTCAAGTTGGACATAAGCCTTTTTCCGATTAGTTGACATAACATATGATTTTGCCTTTACCTGTATTTGCTCACCACATTTACATTTACATTTAGTCATTTAGCAGACGCTTTCATCCAAACTCATTAAAGATTATTAAAGAAATTCAGCTTATCATAACTCCAAGGTCTCTAGCTGTTTTTGATGGAGTTATGGTTGATGAGCCTAACTGAATATATACGATACTATAATATATACTATACCACAAATGTAGTAATAAGGTCTCCAATCCATAATTAGAATTTTTCTTACAAATGTACTACTGTATGTAGTTAATGGGCACCAGCAGCTGTTTAGCTACCCATATTTTTTAAATATCGTCTTTTGTGTTCAGGAGAAGAAAGAAATTCATAGAGGTTTGGAACAACTTGAGGGTGAGAGTACATGACAGAATCTTTATTTTTGGGTGAACTATCCCTTTAATGCTGGTGGTGCTATTGCTAATCCATGACATTTCATTCTAGAGTTTAATATAAAAACCATCTATAAAAGAATGCTAAGTTAACCCTGAAATGCACACCTCTGGTCTTTAGCGACCCGGGACATCATTCTCTTCCCTCTCCCTTCTTCATTTTTTTAAGTTAGACAGGTATGTAAATGTGTAAGTATTTTTTCCTGCGCAACTATATTTACATATCTGACGACTCAGTATGTGCAACGCATCTTTTTTTCCTCAAGGTGGCACTGTTTGGTACACAATGATGACGTGATGTTTCACTCATAATTACCGCAGGCATAAAACAAACGAATATCATCAGCAAAAATTGAAGTGGTTTGAATGGCTTTACTGCAGAGCAATTACTATACGCAATGAAATATAAATGTCACTGCCACTTGATGCTGGATGTGATGAATAAGCTGCCAGTGATCAAAATATTGAATATGAAATCATTGAAAATGATAGTTTTGAGAATAGGTTGAGATCGTGAATGTGAGGCAGATGTTGAATATGCTGTGGAAGTGCGCTCTGACGATGACAGCGATGGTAAAATCATCTGCTCAAATCTTTTAAGTTTCAAAAGGTAACGAAATATGCTTTATTTTATTCTTCTGTAATTGTTCTTAAAATATCAAGAGAGTTTCTGCTATTGCAGCACTTAGAGATCCATCCGTGCTGGATATATTGGTCCGGGTCGCTAAAGACCCGAATATGTAATAATGATTGGCGAAACATTCATGCATTTAAGGGTTAAGGGACAGATTCTGCGAGTGAAACACGTTCAATATGGGGTTGCACTCTGGGAAAGGAGGATGTCATCATTCGTGAGGGAGGAAGAGGGGAGAGAAAGAAGACTCCTTTACTCTGACTTACATCACTCAGTCCAGCCTCAAGAATCTGCAGACCACTCTCCTTCTCCAGCTGTCCTTTCTGCTCAACTGTTAAAGAGAAAAAAGTGTGAATGAGTGAGAGCACATCAGAAGCTATAGCATGTCATCAGTGCTGAGATGGATGTGTGTGTGACAGGTGTGTTTGAGCTCATTTGAATGGGCATTAGGGAGTCTGTTGTTTAAAAATGATTTTCCATATTTGAAAAGATGTGCCAGAAATGTATTTGTTTTTGATAAATAAAATCTGAATACTGAAATATATATGAAATGACAAATATCCGCAAGCAACAATCAAGAGGGTGTGAGGACAATGGAAAATGATGAGAAGGTGAGTAAAATGCTCTTCAAAAATTATTAGAACTAAGAAAGGATTTTAGTATGTTTGGGGACTTAGAAGTATATTGCTCCAGAAAAATACACCAAGCAAAATATGTTTTAGCCTGAAACCTGAAAGTACAAACATTTATCCTACTGTGCGAATCTGGGGGCAGTGGTTAAAAAAAGAGCACTGTGTGGTTGCAATAACTGAATTTACTTAGACCGCTGATGGATCAGAATTCCAGACCTTTTTTCAGTATGTGACTATTTCCAAAGCTTTCAGAGCTTTTGTATTGATTAAA
>NW_015536487.1:840147-856916 GCF_001515605.1 Sinocyclocheilus anshuiensis
CTTTACTGCAGAGCAATTACTATACGCAATGAAATATAAATGTCACTGCCACTTGATGCTGGATGTGATGAATAAGCTGCCAGTGATCAAAATATTGAATATGAAATCATTGAAAATGATAGTTTTGAGAATAGGTTGAGATCGTGAATGTGAGGCAGATGTTGAATATGCTGTGGAAGTGCGCTCTGACGATGACAGCGATGGTAAAATCATCTGCTCAAATCTTTTAAGTTTCAAAAGGTAACGAAATATGCTTTATTTTATTCTTCTGTAATTGTTCTTAAAATATCAAGAGAGTTTTTTGCTATTGCAGCAGTTTGCTATTCCATCCGTGCTGGATATATAGGTCCGGGTCGCTAAAGACCCGAATATGTAATAATGATTGGCGAAACATTCATGCATTTAAGGGTTAAGGGACAGATTCTGCGAGTGAAACACGTTCAATATGGGGTTGCACTCTGGGAAAGGAGGATGTCATCATTCGTGAGGGAGGAAGAGGGGAGAGAAAGAAGACTCCTTTACTCTGACTTACATCACTCAGTCCAGCCTCAAGAATCTGCAGACCACTCTCCTTCTCCAGCTGTCCTTTCTGCTCAACTGTTAAAGAGAAAAAAGTGTGAATGAGTGAGAGCACATCAGAAGCTATAGCATGTCATCAGTGCTGAGATGGATGTGTGTGTGACAGGTGTGTTTGAGCTCATTTGAATGGGCATTAGGGAGTCTGTTGTTTAAAAATGATTTTCCATATTTGAAAAGATGTGCCAGAAATGTATTTGTTTTTGATAAATAAAATCTGAATACTGAAATATATATGAAATGACAAATATCCGCAAGCAACAATCAAGAGGGTGTGAGGACAATGGAAAATGATGAGAAGGTGAGTAAAATGCTCTTCAAAAATTATTAGCACTAAGAAAGGATTTTAGTATGTTTGGGGACTTAGAAGTATATTGCTCCAGAAAAATACACCAAGCAAAATATGTTTCAGCCTGAAACCTGCAAGTACAAACATTTATCCTACTGTGTGAATCTGGGGGCAGTGGTAAAAAAAGAGCACTGTGTGCACAATAACTGAATTTACTTAGAGCGCTGTGGATGTCGTCATATTTTCAGCTGATGGATCAGAATTCTGCAGATTTTTTTCAGTATGTGACTATCCAAAGCTTTCAGAGCTTTTGTATTGAATAAAAGGTCCAAAAATATGGCACATTGTGTGGGCTTTGTATGTCAAAAGCAGAAAAAAGGATTTATTTGATGGTAAGAATTTGTATGAGACTAAGCAGTTGTGTCAGAGATATCTTTTCTTTGATAACTTCTCAGAACACTAAAATCAGTAGTTTCTTTCAGTAATGTTGTGACATGTTTAATCCTTCAACACATACACGAGCCATTTCAAGTGCTGCATCTGCTGGCATGACAGAAACAGTAAAGAAGCATGATGTGTTACATATCAACCATTTCTAAATTTGGCCTGCAGTAATGTTAGTTCTGATGACCAGCTTAGAGATGAAAGCTGAATTTTTGCTCCTACAATATATGCACAAAAACATTATTTTTGAATCATGCCATGAAAACGTATTTACTTTATTACAGATAGCCACTGGGATAAATCTGTGATAAATAAATTTTAGAATGTAACTTTTACAAAGGATGCCTTTGATGTCATGAAGCTATTTTTATTTAGTGGCACCAAAAGCAACAATTTCAATGTTGAAATTCTACATTTTAAAATTATTACTCTGAAACATTGCCAAGTTAATAACTGAGAAAATAAAATACTGTAGATACATACATAAAGATTTCCGTTGCTCTGTCTGGTTGACAAAAAAACACTGCACAATTAACAGTTTTCAGCAAAAAATAGGCCATCAGACACGTTCATACTAAATGTGCGAACAATTACCTGCCATGTTCTATAAACCATGAAGAAACATAGCACAACACAAGCGTCAGAGTGTGTACACTCTAATATGTGGATTGACGCATATCCTAGGATGATAGAATCAAACAAAATGCATTAGTTAAAAAAAGCTCAACATATAAGATGAAACGCTTTCTCCTACTTTGATTCTCAGGCAAGTTGCTCTTTTCAAGCACAGCTTTGATAGTGCATTTAGAAAGAGAGAGTGAATTAAAAGGCTTTCTACAGATTACACAGAAGGGAAAATAATTATACAGTGTGAAATTATAATTGACTTTGTTTACTTTGCCGGAGCAGGAACGACAGAGTGAGGGAGCGGGGTTAAGAGGCAGTAGAGAGAGAAAGATATATAAGAAAAACAGACCGTCAAACATGCAGGAAGATAAGGCAAGAAAAGTGTGAAAATAATGGCAATGCAAGGAAGCCGAGGCGAAGAATCTGGACAGAAAAGAGAAAGGGGAAAAAGAAACATTCTGAAGAAATACAGAACGGAATGAGTTGAGCGAGAAAAGAGAGAGAAAGAGTTCTTTAAGTGCCCCCAGATGACGTCTATGCTAATGACACCAGCTGAGTTGGTCTCCGGAGCTGGTCTTGTCTGCTGGAGACTCTTTAATTAGGATTTTAATCTATCAAAGCCCATTCCTCTCGCCGTACACTCTTAATGCTACATTCCATATGATTAAGTACGATGCCTCAGAACAATCAACAAGCAACTCATCTCTCCTTACATCACTGTCAGTCTGTCTTCCACTCATGAAAGAACTCTTTCTCCCACTCTCCCGCTTGTGACAGCGTTAAAGCTCGGTCTCTATAAACAGGTGTATGTGTGTGTGTATGAGACAGAACGAGAAAGAGGGAGTGTGTGAACTAAAGTGTCTATCAGCTGCTGCGGTTGAGAGAAAATGAAAGACACTTTATTTTAGTGTCTGGATCTCAAATACAGCTGAGCTATTCTGCACCACAACATCACTTCTTGAGACAGAGATCATCCAAGCTCACTAAACATCTATTACTGCCATATATACTATTTTGTTGTACAGGCACGGAAATAGAGGCGGCAAATATACTCTCGGCTGTTTGTACGTGGCCATTTTCAGCTGAAAACATTTTGCTTTTGTAACAAAACAAAATTTAGATGTGACACTAATTAATTAAAAATACATTCAAAAGGTAACTCATACAATGGCTGGCAAACTAGGTAGTTTGGTCAATTTTGTATTATTTTTTTTAAATAATAATAATAACTTCACCTCTAAACTGTGTATAAATAAATGTCCAAACAAGAGTCATGTAATGCAACCAATATCCAGAAAAAAAAACAGGAATTGATCACATGAAGACCCATGCAGACACTACTGACTGTGTCAAGGTCAAAGTCTAACAATATCACATATTTTGACCTTTGTTGGGCAAAGCAAGGCAAGTACAGGTCTTTAAATGTCATGTGATGTGAGTCTTTAAAAACAAAAACAATGTCATTTTTGAAATTAAAATGAATAAATTCCTGATAAAAAAAATTTACCTTTAAAAATGTATCGTAAAATTCTTTTCATTTCTCCTTGAATATGTTATTACTTTTTACTTGATAATTACTCCACTTGACATTTTTAAAGTCATTAAATTTTAACTTTAACATGAAACCAACATAACCACAAAGAGTACATTTCTAAGCACATGTTTTTTTAATGGCCTAAGCAGAATTGTATTGTTGTGCCCCCTCCCTCAAATATTACGGAAGTAAAAAAAAATAAAAATAAAAATAAAAAACACCTATAAATGATCAAAATAGAACTTTAATAAAATATAAAAGTAAATAAATGAATTGCAATTAAATTGTATTATTTATAAATTACAATTGTAGCTAGACAGTTACCTATGGCTGTGATTTTATTAATACAGTTGTCTGATTGATTTTATGGTCTCAAGCATTCAGAAATCACACAAAAGAAAATGAAGCAGTTTTACTATGATAAAACTAGAATATTAAGGCAGATGAGGTGGTGGTGAAATTATTACTGACACTAAGACATGTTATTAATGTTAATGTCAACAGCCAAAAAAGTTTCACAGGATTATGAATGTAAGTTTCCTGAAAGTGATGCACGGGCTTCATCTCTGACTTTTAAAATTTTTCTTTTCTCTGCGCCGGACTGCTGATGTCTTTTCTCGGGTATAGCCTAGTTGTCCATCAATTATGATCATTTGTATTCAGCCGCAAACATGAGGTGAGGGCAGGCATGGGCGCGGGCGCAGATGCAGGAATGGCGCGTCACGTATGCTTATACTGCGTTCACCATAAAATGCATTTTTTATCATTTTATATATGTAATATATATCTGTTCATGTTTAGATTTTTATTTATGTATATGTTAATATTAATATAGAATGAAAGTTTTTTTTTTTTTGAGCAACTGGCATGGTGCCCCCCTGGGAGTCGGTGCCCTATGCGAACTGCGTACTCTGCGTATAGGGAGCGGCGGTACTGATGGCCAATCTTGTGTCACTGACCCATTCTTGTTAATGAAGTACCTGGATAATGGTAAATAACTGAATGTAATTGTCACAAAGCAAGGCCAGACACAACAGGTAAGTGCAAATCAGGATGGTTTATTGACTGGGTCAGGGGATGACTGGAATTCCTGGATGGTGACTGAAGTGACTGTGATGAATCCCTGACAGTAATCTTACTAAATCATACATATTACAGTGTCACACCTAGGACTGTAGACTGCATTCACATGTGGTAAACAAGCAGAAATACTGTGCCACTAATATCCATACTCTGTAGAGTACCGAAGAAATGCTAAATGAGAGCAAATGCAACCACGTTAACAAACATGCCTTCTCACATCGCATATTCACACATGAGGGACTAAATCTCACTCTCCCCTGTGCTGAGCTTTGACCCACTCTTGCGAATGAAACTGCACCCAGGTTAACCTTGTGTCACAGCCAATCCCCAGAACTCCTCAGAGTCTCCATTTATTAGAGCTCAGAGACTGTGGAGGCCTCCTCCATCCACTTTGCACTCAGGCCTGTCTGCAGCCACTTTAAATGTAAATGAAAGGCTGGGGACAGAGTCAGGGAGCCTGAGCGTTTCTCAGGGGAACGGGACTGTGTGAGCTCAAGATGCCCTGCTTTTGAAAAAATGCCTCATGAAGGTTTGTGTTTTGTTGCGTTTAGGAGTGTATGCTGGATTTGGATGAGGTTCAAAGGTAATGAAAGATAAACAGAGAAAAGATCTGTCCACAGATGATGACAGAAGATAGCAGTCAAACAATCGTGAGAGGTGGTGGTCTTGCAGAGCTGCCATGGACAGCAAATAATGAGGCCTTTGAAAATGAAACAGATTTTCTTCAGATTTCATATATGACATTTGTCATATTGACAAATAAAAATATAGTACATACCATAAGCCCCTTTCAGTGCGCTATGCGAATTACAATCTGTTTCGCACACACACAAATTCTGGAAGCTGTATATTTCTGATTTTATTCAGTCAAAAATTGCTTTGACTTTCCAAATTATTAAAGACAGCCCATGAAAACATGCGTCAGGCTTGATTTTCAAGTTGTTTTTCAACTGGCTTTAATTGGCTATTGTATCAGTCACTACAGTTTTATTCCAGATATGCATTTCTTAATGTTCCAGCTGTTCCAACACCTCCGTCGTACTAATAGATCACATTTTTGAAAGTCCTCTCAAAGACATAAATAGCCAATTTAAATGCATTTAAAATCAATCTGAAATGTTTAGTTTGAAAAGAACAAAACAAAAAATTGTGTCAAAACACCAAAAATAACCCTAATCTATGGTGAAAGGTTTAGCATCCTCAACCTCTCTTGCATATCAAGCCGAGACCAGTGTGAATGTTTACATAATGTTTACAAATTTAAGCAGTTAAGCTGAAACAGGTCTATCAGTGATACCATTTGTGTGATGGTAGGTAGGTTCCAAAACTTGTTTGTAAATGTACCTAAACAACAATTTATATCTAAAGATTCATTGGACAGGGAACAAGGACAACCTGTTCGACTGGCTCTGAATCAAGCTTGATTTGCCTGTGGGCTTTGAACCAGGGGATTTTATTTAAACCACACTACTCATCAGAAACAAGTGCTACTTCTCTCTCTTAAGCTCTCTATGCTTGTCCTGCAAAAGTCAAGATGTCTGAAGGACTTTTGGAAATTGCCCATTTTAAATAGGGATGCACCGAAATGAAAATTCTTGGCCGAAGCTGAACAAAATGAAACACTGGGCCGAAGGCTGAACATGGGTTTTCACAGTTTTTCCCCATTTTGCCAATTTTTTCACCATTGCATAAATTAAATAGCCAAAATGTGCTTTTTACTGTTTTGTCTTGCTTTTCAAAGAATAAAAAATATTTACAAAACAACAATTTAAATTTTTTTACATTCTAGCAGATATTATACCAATAAAACACAACTTAACTTAAAATTAATAATTGGCCATTTTTAAACCCCCTTCTTGAATCAGGCATGTATTTTTGCCTTACAAATAAATGCAGCCTTGCTGAGCAGAAGAGACTTCTTTTAAAACATTAGAAAATATTATAGATCCTAGTCTGAACACTATGTGTAAATGTTACAATAAATATTTTAATAGAGCTGTTGTAATTATTATTTTCATTATTATTTTATTTTTTTTATTTATTTTACAGAACAACAGTAAAATTACAATAATAACATTTATTAACGTTGACAGAGTTCTTGCTTTTTCTCAACTTTTATTTTGGCAGAAACTCGCAGGAAGACTGACAAATGATTCTCATTACGAATTTGGGAAGACGTTTGTTGCATGTATCGTATTGTCACATGCCTTGTAAAAATTCATAAAAATGTTACTGAGTAGCTGACGAGTAACACAGTTTCAGCACAGATTTCCCCAGACTTTGAACCCTACCGCCACGAGCTCGTGCAGTGCTGTTTGAACACATGCAATTCCTGCGTGTATTAGAAAACACAACGTTCTGCAGTTTATTTAATTGTTTAAGGGCATTTCGCAATTTTAATCATCATACAGTAAACCAGCAACAACCACCCTTCCTCTTCTCATCGAAGACATGCAATGCAGTACTAAACAGTCTCTCGCTGTCGGTGCTTGTAATGATTTTTGATTTATTCTGCATGACGATATTCTACATCTCTAATCCTACCCAATACCTAAATGAGTTTGAGGCAAAAGTCGTAGTTAATGGTTTGTTAATGGCGAGAATTGCACTTTATTTCATACTTAAAATAAAGTGTGACCAGAATGTTATTAAAAAACATTATAACAACAATAATATATATTTAATATACATTGAACAGTAGTGTATGTTTTTGTGACTTGCAAAACAATGGCTTGGTCCTACCTCTGGCATTTCGCGATTTTAATCACCATACAGTAACCAGTAGGGCTGTGAATCTTTGGGTAGACAGCGATTCGATTCGATTCATGATTCATAGGTTTTCGATTCGATTCAAGAACGATTTTTGCAAATTCAGAACGATTCAATTTTGTCACACCAGGGGTGTAGCCATCATTTCAGAAGTTACAGAACAGTCAAATACAATAATTTTGTCTTTTATTATGATTTCTATTATGATTTTTTTTTTTACAAGTAATTATTTTCTTATCTCTTACTTTGAATTTGCTATAAGAAAACAAATACACTGCTGGACAATAATCAATCATTTGTAATCTATATTTTTTCCTAATGGCAATTTTATGATTGTTTTATATATTTCAAACAATTATTTCAATTTTCTGCACAGAATAAGGTAGAAAATATACTTTATAGTTTCTGTCCTGTAATAAATGATATGTCAATTAGCACTGCATCATTAATACATTTTATTTATTTATTTTTAACAGTTTCCTTCATACATTCGGTTCAACGACATTGTTAAAACACATTTATCATTCAATGGAACTTAAATGTCTAATGTATGCTTTAGACACTTACATTTTTGCTCTGTCCATGCAATAAATGCGCAGCCTTCGACTGCTCAGGTAATGTCGTCGGTATGACCGAGAGCCATTGAAAAACTACTTCACTTTAGAATTACTGGCCACGAGTAGCCTACTACGGAGAAATCACACATCAGCTGCGTTAGTGAGACGAACGGAGCGCGAGCGCAATCCCGTGACAGTCACAGGCGGTAAATAGTGGAGTGCGTGAAAGAGAGATGCGAGACACGAACACTGTTCAAGGTCTCCATTAATTCGTGCTTTTAGTAATTTAATGTGCATATATTTTGAAAGCATTGAATCGCAATAGAAATCGTGATTCATTCGATTCTTAGCGTTTTAAATCTATTATTGTCCGAAATCGACAATTCACGATTCAAAATCCATGTTTCAAGATCGATGCATATGCATCGTCAGGGTTTGTAATCGATGCATAGAGAAAACGAGTGAATCGTTACACCCCTAGTAACCAGCAACAACCACCCCTCCTCTTCTCATCGAAGACATGCGATGCAGTACTAAACAGTCTCTCGCTGTCGGTGCTTGTAATGATTTTTGTGTCTTTCTCGGACAGCTTTAAATGTTTGCTGCATTAGCGCGTGCCTCTATTTGATCGCGTTACGTCATTGTTCGGTACAATTTATTCGGTCTTTTCGCTTATCCTGAATAATTTCGGTTGCCAAACATTCGGTGCATCCCTAATTTTAAACAGAAAGTCGAGCAGTAAAATGTAAACAAGTCAACAGAGCCATTTGACCTGATAAAGACTGTAAATATATTTACAGTGTGTGTCTGATAAATTAACTTTGGTCACTCTGGTGACATTGTTCAATTTAACTAAACAACTTCTAGTATGAAAGCATTTATAGTTGTATATGTTTTAGATACTGATAGCAAATTCAAACAGCACTATACTACAATGTCAAAATTTTATTTTTTAAAGAATACATTTTGCAACATGAATTCTATTTGTTATCATCATCCTATACTGAGCTGGGGTGTGTGTGTATCCATTTCATTCTACTGAGGAGAGGAAGAGTGATTGAGAGATTGCGTATGAAATGAGGGCCATCCCATCATACCTTTCCACTGATCTGTTTCCAAAAACATAATGCCATTTCAGGATGACGGAAAAAAAGCATTTTCCAGAAAGCACTCATGGATCTTTTAATATCACATCTTCATCTCACCACCCACGTTCCTCTGCTCACCTATTCACCCAATCAATCCATCCCTCTCCATGGCTGCCAATGAAAATGGCTGCAAGCAAAGAGATGATGACAAGTGCCTGCCCGACGTGGCTATAACCGTTATCGAGCAATCACTCCAGAATTAGAGCAGACATCATGACAGATGCCGAAGCCACCACATATGAAGCCTGTCTATACGTATCTATCACAGAGAATGAGAGAAAAACAAAAAGAGAGAGACAGAGAGTGAGGTGGGATATATGAGGGATGCTTGTTTTTCAGGCAGACAGGCAGAAAATGTTTAGCAAAAGTCATTCAATTAGCAGACAGAATTTTGGCAACTAGGAGTCAATAAGCAAAAAATGCAGATGCTAAAAGTGAACAGCACAGGATCCAAATCACAGACCACAATCCAAAACAGATTGTGTGAATTAAAATTATGCAACAAGCCACGAGAGGCTATGCGTTACTTTAATTTGTCACCTTTGTTCTCTTAATCATGGTAAAATCACATGGCCTTACAGCAAAATGTAGCCTGATCTTGCTGTTTATAGGTGGAAATGAACAAAAACATACAATATGTACTAATTGACATCATATAAAATGTTACAGTATACACAGTATTACAGAAGTAAAAATCTTTACAAATCAAGGGCTCGACATTAAGCCTTGACATGTGCTTGTCCTTCGGACAAGTAAAATCAGTCATTCATTTGTCCGAGTAAAAAATGTACTTGTCTGGGGCAAAAAAAGCTTCTTTTTTTTTTGTTTGGTTTAAATGTATCCATTCTGAAGCTATAGTCTCATCAGTGCTCTATCAGGTCTTACTTTAATCAGCATATTTGTGATACTTGCCTTAAATTGATTTCTAGGACACTTTTTAACTTTATAATGGGCAATATTTTCCTAACCTTACTAAATGTACGTGTCATCACTGACGTCAAATTCTTAAATTTTATCAATACATTCAGTTAGAATAATTAGACTCTGTATGGTTGTTATCATTCAAATGAAATCAGTATCAACAAACTCCATCTTTCCACAAAGGAAACACTGAAGCTGCATTGAAAGTGCCATTTAGATGTATTTACTCAGACTGTTTAAAGGGGTCATATGATGCGATTTCAATTTTTCCTTTCTCTTTGGAGTGTTACAAGCTCTTGGTGCATAAAGAATATCTGTAAAGTTGCAAAGACTAAAGTCTCAAATCCAAAGAGATATTCTTTATAAAAGTTAAGAGTCTGCCACACCTACCTAAAATGGCTTGTTCTAACACGCCCCCACATATCTACATCACTATGTGGGAAGATTTGCATAACGCTGCCCAAATGTTCACGCAAAGAAAGAAGGCGTAACTTTTATTCTCGCTGTAGTATTGTTGCTGCCGTCATGTTGTGAATGCGCTGTGTGATTCGTTGTGAAAGCGAAACTACTTTGTTTGGCCTTCCAAAAGAGGACGATATCTGCTTCGTCATGCCTGGAGCTGATCCGTGCTGGTTGCTGAGGAAATACTACAACTTTGCGCTGTGGATCGCCGGATCGGCTTTCACCGTGGACGAAAAATGTTGGAAAAATGCAATGATACTTTTAAATATGAAACCAAACCACCAGTAGGTGGCGGCAAGTCACTGTCTTAATGAGTGAGTCACTGATTCAACCAATTCATTCAAAAAGCAAATTCATTCAATAAATAAAGCAAGTGACTGTCTTTATGAATGGCTCACTGAATCATTGACTCACCTGATTCGTTCAAAAATGCTGAATCATTCAGTAATGAACCACCGCTGTGTGTTGCTCGGAGATGCCCGACTGTTCTGCTGTGGCTTTGCTTAGAACTATTTTCGTTTGCAAAAACTGGTCAATAATGTGTCTAAAATGTAAGTCAGTTAATATAAACTACTTGATGAACTTGATGAACTACTGCTGTATAAAATCAATATCACATTCAGGGCCGTTGCTGGTCAAATGGGTGCCCTAAGCAGAATTGTATTGTTGTGCCACCTCCCCAAAATATTATGGAAGTAAAAAAAAAAAAAACATCTATAAGGGGTCAAAACAGAACTTTAATAAAATATAAAAGTAAATAACTAAATTGTAATTAAATTGTATTATTTCATATTTTAATTAAATGTTTGGTCATTATTAAACAAGGATTTGATCATCCTGTAAGTGTTACAACAGCAATTATCAGGCACTTAGGTCTGTTTTTATTACCACAAAAATATATTCTGAATACTTTGTAAATTATTATTTGAAGCGATTTGAAGTATCAAAACCATGGTTAATTTGTGGTTACCATTGCTACAAAAACCATGTTTTTAAAAAAAAAATGATGATTGAAATTAAAATTATGGTTAATTTTCGTAAGGGAACATGGAAACTCTGAGAGAATATTAAGGCAGATGCGGCGGGGATATTATTACCGACATTAAAACACATTATTAACGTCAACATCCAAAAAAGTTTCACAGGATTATGAACGTACCTAAAAGTGATGCACAGGCTTCATCTTGGGCTTTTTTTCTGATGTCTTTTCCCGGGCATTGTTGTCCATCAGTTAGGATCATTTGCAGTCAGCCGCAAAATTTTATTTTTTATTTTTAATTGCTTAATGTACATCAGCCGCAAACATGAGGCAGGCGCGCGTGCGGATGCGGGAATGGCGCATCACGTGTGCTTCGCCTGTCTACTGCGTTCACCGTAAAACGCATTTTTTTATAATTATGTATATATGTTCATGTTTATATTTTTATTTACGTATATGTATATGTTAATATTAATATAGAACAAAAGTTTTTTTTTTTTTTGAGCAACTGGGATGGTGCCCCCCTGGGAGTTGGTGCCCTACGCAAACTGCGTACTCTGCGTATAGGGAGCGGTGGTACACATTTGAAATCGTGCTGGTGCATGGTTGTGTGATGTTGCTTACCTATCATATGTTATAGAATATTTATCTTTTTTTTCTACCGCAGTATGTTTGTTACTTTGTGTGTGCTGATGCGTCTATTCGTTTTGATTTCTCCGTTTTGATTTCTCCACAGACAGGCTGCACGAGCCTCAACTGACACAACCGTGATACTGCCATTACATTATCCGTTATCAGTCACCGTTTACACTTAAAGTAATACAATCAGAATAATTTTCACCAAAATTTCGGTGCTGCCCTAGTTATTGTTTGTTACCGATGTTTTAATCAGGTTACTTGTCCAGTCGGGCAAGTAAAATTCTCTTTCACTTGCCCCTTCACAAAGTCCACTTGTCCCAGACAAGCGTTAATGTCGAGCCCTGAACTATATTATATTTGTATTATAAATATATTCATATAGCTACATTTGATTATTTTACATATGATAATATTCTAAATAATCCATTGCCAGAAACAATCTAGTTGAGACTCCAACACAGTAGGTTGCAATGCTGCACCTAAACACTGGATGCCACCCACCATAAAATGGAAAAGTATGACAATGCAGTGTGTAACTACAACTTAACGCACAAAATCACGTCGTCTGAGATGACAGGCAAAAGCGTGATGCTCTACTTGTGCCCAAACAAAATTGACAAAGTTTTTGGGATTCCGTACAACAGATGAAGTGTTTGACACCCCAGTCTGCAAAATCTTTTTGAACATTTTTGTATAATTATGGTTACAAACACTCTCCATTTTGACTGTGATTCATTGGCCAAAAGAGAGAGAGAGAAAACAAAAAAATTGACAGCATTTTTATTTTTAATTTCTATAGATATCGCAATCATATTATTGTGAATTATTTTGGTCGCAGTGATCATCCAGTGAAAAAACGGGACAACATAACAGCCCTAACATGCAATATGCATTTACTAACAGGCAAATTAATTTTTTAATTTAAAAAAGTTTTATGGTTTTTGAGAAAGACAGAAACTTGCAACATTTATCACAGATGTATGATTTTTAGTGTTGTACAGTTGCTCCAAACATGATTCATCCAAGTGGTATTTAGATAGACTATCTATTTCATAAATGGAAGAAAACCCACAGAAATTACAGACAGATGTTCAGGAGTTGTATCCTCACCCTCTAAGCCCAAATAGATGTGTTTACAGGCATATCTTCTAAATTCAACCCTTTCGTTCAACATGAAATGACGGTCTTGCTTCATTTGTATCATGGTCACAGGGCTTCTTGTGTCTCAGGAGGAAATACAAGCACAAATTCAAACCGCTTTCTCCCCCCACCCATTTTAAAAAGCGAGCAATCATCTTCTCCTCCTGCAGTAATGCATCTCGTCCTTGTATATTTCAATGGTGATATGACATTGTGCTGGCCTGCCTTTGATAAGCCCACAAGATGGAATCAAAGCAAGAAACCTTCTGCTCTGAGTCCACCGATGAATATTAGACAGAAAATGAGATGTGATAGTGGAAGTAAGCAAAAGAGTGAAACCTTGAAAGAGAAAAAGAGAAGGGGAGAGACAGAAAGAGAGAGAGAGAAGGAGAGACAAATATAGGTGCTAAATGAAGATGGAAGGGCAGAAAGAGGGACAGAGATGAAAGGGGAGAGAAACAATAGGATGAAGCGACTGTGACAGATGAGAGGTGCAGCAACAAAGAGCTGGTGTTTGAGCAAGCAGCTGATCAGTTAGCAACAAGCCACACAGACTGTGTCTTACATCTCACTGCCACGTCTCAGCCTGCAGATCTGGAGAAAACATTTAAATATAGCCTCAGAGCCCAGAGAAATGTCAGAAAAATAAGACTCAGTAGTTTGATATGGTTACCGCAGCAGTGATCTGGCCATATGCAGTCAGAGCTAGACGCAGGTAAGCGAATGCATATGTAATGGCTGGAACTGTGGGATGCTGCCATACTTTAGAATCAAAGCTGTTCAAAAGTTCAAGGCCACATCAATAGTGTTCAGCGCTGAAGATAAAAACCCAGCCAACAGTGAGCAGATCCGGATCAGAATTTGGCAACAGACAAAGTAAGCAAACTGCCTGGTGCAAACCAGTCAACCAAATACACAATCACTAAAGAAACTGTGAAGGATATTGAATACAAATGCTGATCGGTGATAATGGTTATTTCCAATGTGTCCATTCACATTTTGATTACTTATTTTCCCCTGAAATTGTTGGTAAGTGTTAGCACCCATGTTTGTGTGTTTTTTATTTAAAGAACTGAATCATACTTGATTTAGGGTAAGAAGTGGTAAGATGCTCCCTGAGGTACCTTAAATTTTTCTCTTGATCAAAGATAGACCAAACCTCATTTCAACACATTCAGTGGCACTCTTTTTAATTGTTATTTCAGTAACAGGGACCAATTTACACACTGGCTGTTTATTAGTACTTATAAAGCACATATTCTGCAATCTGCATGACCATATTCTACACCCCTATAATCCTACCCAATACCTTAACAACTACATTACTAACTATTAATAAGCAGCAATTTAGGAGTTCACTGAGGCAAAAGTCGTAGTTAAGTCGTAGTGGACCTTAAAATAAAGTGTGACCCTCATTTTATTTGAACATCAACATTTGTAAGATTTAGTAAGTCAAAACACTACAGAGTTTAACTGATTAAATTGTGTCTCTCTGAAAATTCTGTGACATTACATTATTTTAAGATTTTTGCATCTACTTTTTAAATGAGGGATTTGTGTAGCAAAAATGTGACTATTTTGAAGAGAAAAATACAATTAGACTTTTGGGGTAAGATTCAATTTTATTTTTATTTGATTCATATTGTTTTAATATATGGCCAATTAAATATGTAAAAATTCATGTGTATGTATATAAATCATATAATAATTTACCTTTCAGAGTAGTTGTTAAAGAGTAGTTTAATATTTTAAATTAATGACACTTTAACAAAGGGTAGCATCAGGGTAAAATGGCCTCTTTGAATAAATGCCTAGTTCTTTCATGAAACTATAGATGGTGCAGGCTGATGGGTTCTTAATGTAACTGATGATATTCACAGTGTTAAACGACTTGGCGCAAACTGATTGCTTCATGTTGTATACACAGCCAATGAGCTTGCTGCTTTACATTTAAATGGCGGGTTAGCATCCACTCGAGCATTTTTCATCGCGCTTTCAGAGTTCCTCTGAAACCCACCACTTCCCCAGCTCCACCTGAATAGATCTGCTAAAGATTATTTTATATGCTATTTCTGCAGCAGCAGTATGTCTTAAATACTCACAGCACCGAATCACCTTATGCATTGCCAGCAGCAGCAATAATCTACAACTACAGCAATAACCAACAGCAGCAGCAATTCAGCAGCAGCAGCAGCAGCAGTGTAGCAAATCTATTCCACCAAGACTAAATATATTAACACTGTCATATCCATTAACATGCTAAAATCTTCAGAGAGTTGTCATGATAGAATTTTACATTCTGCGCTATGATGTAAACGAGCAAACGTTTCTATTTAATCCCCTTAATGCCTCATCTTTCTGCACATGCTAAACCTATGTCTGTTACAATTTGCACATTGTTCTTGAGTGGGGCATTTTCCCGTCTTACCCCTGTTGAACTAAACTGACCTAACATTGTCATGACTCATTTTATTAGACCTGAAGGGTAGAGTGACTATCAGTACATATACATTTGTAACAGAGTCTGGCTTCAATAGACAATATTTTAATAAACATGTACAAAAATACTGCAAATAAAGATAAAGAAAATTTTCAGAAAGAAGATGCAACTGTTGAAAATTCAAGAGACTCCGCTGAACATAAACTGTTCATTACAAGAAAGAAAGAAAGAAAGAAAGAAAGAGAAAGAAAGAAAGCCTCAGTGAAACATTAGGCTGTTTACAGCTGGATCAGTGCAGAATGGGTGTGTTGTACATACATATGAACTGTCGACTCTTATTTCCAGCGTACACTAATGGTTGTCAGGATCTGTTTATTAACAACCAAATGCCCGTGCAGAAAATCTTTGAAATCTATTTCACGCATCGTCCAACCGGATTATTTATTAGCTTTTCCACTTTCTTATCATCAGTCGTGATCAATACCTGATTGGTCTAGCAGGGAGGTGAGGTAAGGATGCATTACCTGATTGGCCTAAAAATTGCCTAGCAACCTCTGAAATAGAACGAAATCATTCTCGCTCACTCTTAATGACTCTAGAGCTGACGGCTGTATTCAGATCCTCGTATTTGTGTGTTCATTGTCATGTGATTTTGTCTCAGATAAAGGCTGTTGTTGGATATGGTGCATTTCACACATCTCCAGTTGTTACCAACCGAATTCAGCAGTCTATCACGCAAATACACACAAATACGAGCATGCACCCACCCACCTACCAGCAGACACACTGATACACACAATGATCCCACTTCACATCAGACTTTTTATGTTCAAACTCTAGATGACATTTAAACAGAGAAACTGTAAAAACACAGATAAGACTGACACATTGGAAAGAGCTTGAACATTTTCACTCACTCTTTCTGTTATACGCATGCACGCACGCACGCACACACACACACACACACACACACACACACACACACACACACACACACATTGATTAATAGGTTGTGACTTCTGTAATACTGTGTATATAGGCATGTCAAATGAGAGGAGATGGTGATGCTATCTTTCACACTGATTTAAGCAGCTGGCACCCCGGAGAGATTTTTCCCCTCCTTTTTTTTTCCAGAATGAATGAAATACTACTCCATCCAGC
>NW_015536487.1:856929-864045 GCF_001515605.1 Sinocyclocheilus anshuiensis
CCCCCTGTCCCCCGTGGAAATTACGCCCCTGTACACACACACACACACACACACACACACACACACACATATTGATTAATAGGTTGTGACTTCTGTAATACTGTGTATATAGGCATGTCAAATGAGAGGAGATGGTGATGCTATCTTTCACACTGATTTAAGCAGCTGGCACCCCGGAGAGATTTTTCCCCTCCTTTTTTTTTCCAGAATGAATGAAATACTACTCCATCCAGATTCAAACAACTTACAATTGTGCATTTCATTTATAGTTTATTACCAAAAGCATCTATTTTGGCACTGAGGTATTCACTGGACCTCTAAGAGCAGCCAAACAAAATCATGAAACACAAATTTTTTTTAATTAAATTATTTCTTTTTCAAGTTCTCTAAATTCAGCACTTCACAGTTAACATACAATAATTTTTTTGAAAATTTTTATTAAAATGAGCAGTAAAACCTGTATAATTTGCATAATATTCTAATTCACTAGTACCTCTTAGTCACCCTGCAGTGCAGATGCTACAATTACCAATCTGTAGATGATTAAAAACATTTAATCAGTTATCTGTATACCATGTGTATACCATTGTGTAATGGGGTCCAAAACTCTGAAATGGGGGAGTTTGTCTTTTCAGTATGTGGGCTAAATGCAAACTCCAGGAATGGAAAATGTGGCAAAATAGTTTAAGGCATATTTATTCATTTAGTTAAAGTTGTTTTCCAAAATAATATCACATATGCCAGAGCCTTATCTGTACCAAACCTACAGCGCCCATTGAAGTTCCACTAAAAACACGCAGAAAATCTGGGATTTTCCATAGAAAATTTTGGGATTAGGAAAAATTTCTAAAAATGTTACTACATAATAAAAAGGGATTATGCATTGTTTCTGTTGATGATTTAAGATCCAAAGTTTTTACACATACTTGTAGAGTTCACGTTAGCTCAAGCGCTGCTGTCATTAAAGTAAATGGGGGACAAACCAAATACTAAGACATTCTCAAATTCACAATAATAATTTAAAGTAATTAATAATATAACCAGCCCTTGTAACAACTGTACTGGATGCAAGCAAATTCACAATACAAAAATAATGTTTTGTAAATAATATCAATTTTGAAATTAAATCAAAATCAGCTCTATTGTGAAAAATCCTCACTTTCATCAGTGTAAATATCACTGAGAAATAATCAAAGCAGATTCATTTATTTTGATGGCTTCTCTGTCCCAAAGCCAAATGTATACACATCCAGGAAGTGAGATCTGGCAAACTGGTAACCAGCTGCAGCTTTTTTCCTCCGGGAGCCCTGAGACACAGCGGGAGGATGTCCATTTTAGCTCAAACTAAAGCAGTAGGAGGTATGGGGTGTGATTACGCTTTCACATGCTCAGATCCTGAGCTCTGTCTGGACAGATAAGCAGCTTTACTGGCACTGAATCACAGTAATAAACAGTGTAGGAAACTTTTTATTCAATAAATATTGATGCTGCAAACATGGTATTTAAATAATTAATTTGATTTAACTGATGCCAGCTGGGAATAGATGGGGCAATATAATGACACCTCTATCTGTGTGGTCTTGACCACTGTCTCTTAAAGTTAGTTGACTCAAAAATTTAATTCTATCATTATTTATTCATCTTCATGTTGTTCCAAACCTGTATGACTTTGTTTCTTCTGTAGAACACAAAATAAAGAACACTTTATTTTAAGGTGCAATTCTCACTATTAACAAACCATTAACTACGACTTTTTCTTCAAAAAACTCCTAATTTGCTGCTTATTAATAGTTAGTAAGGTAGTTGTTAAATTTAAGTATTGTGTAGGATTAGGGATGTAGAATATGGTCATGCAGAATATGTGCTTTATAAGTACTAATAAACAGCCAATATGTTAATACTAGGCATGCTGATAAGCTAATTAACTAATAGTCAATAGTGAGAATTGGTCCTTATACTAAATTGTTATCGATATTTTATAAAGAAAGTGTTCCCCCTCTCCCCATTTAAAGAAAGTCAAGGGGGTTGAGTAATGGTGTAAATTATGATAAAATGTTCATTTTTGGGTGAACTATCCTTTTAACTAGTAAACGCCCATAAGTCATAATAGTTTGTCTGCTGCCAAACATAAAATTGTGCATCCAAATGTGCCAAAGGGTTCATAATAATATAATATTTTATCCGATGGAAGAATAAAATCTACAAAACAAACAAACATGTACAACACTAACTGCCAACAAAGACTACCTGCCATAGGCATCAGTGACTTGGTGCCAACTCGCCACGCTACCAAAAGCTTCATTACCTTCCCCTGCAGCTGGTTCATCCTCACACTGCTTCAAACGCATGGTCTATGGCCCTCTGGCCAGAGAGAGAGAGAATGAGAGAATGAGAGAGAGAGTGGTGAGGCAAACAGACTACACGGCAAGGTCACCTCATTACAACCCATTTGTCACACACACACACACACACACACACACACACACATATATATAAACCACAAAATGCATTAATCACTGAACCCCTTCATGACCTTGTGGCTCACAAACACATCCCACCTCAGCCTCCATAACACACACCTCCCTCCATTTTGGCCTGCTTCTCTCCTGTCTCCTCTCAGCTGCTACTCCTTAATAATGAGCAACTGTAATATTGGGAGAAGAAATTTTAATAATATGTTATCATATACGGCACAGTGATAAGTCTAGCTGGAGGCGGCTTTGGAGAGCTCTGCATGGTTAGTCATTAGTTGGACTGAAGTTTGAAAATGGCTGCCCCAGAGCTTAATTTCCCATTTAGGCATGCTGATAAGCTAATTAACTAATAGTCAATAGTGAGAATTGGTCCTTATACTAAATTGTTATCGATATTTTATAAAGAAAGTGTTCCCCCTCTCCCCATTTAAAGAAAGTCAAGGGGGTTGAGTAATGGTGTAAATTATGATAAAATGTTCATTTTTGGGTGAACTATCCTTTTAACTAGTAAACGCCCATAAGTCATAATAGTTTGTCTGCTGCCAAACATAAAATTGTGCATCCAAATGTGCCAAAGGGTTCATAATAATATAATATTTTATCCGATGGAAGAATAAAATCTACAAAACAAACAAACATGTACAACACTAACTGCCAACAAAGACTACCTGCCATAGGCATCAGTGACTTGGTGCCAACTCGCCACGCTACCAAAAGCTTCATTACCTTCCCCTGCAGCTGGTTCATCCTCACACTGCTTCAAACGCATGGTCTATGGCCCTCTGGCCAGAGAGAGAGAGAATGAGAGAATGAGAGAGAGAGTGGTGAGGCAAACAGACTACACGGCAAGGTCACCTCATTACAACCCATTTGTTCCAGCTGTCATTAAAAATCACACACAGAGTCACTCAGAGTAGCAACGAGAGAGGAGGGGAAAAAGAGAGAGCGGTGTAGTTGAAAATGACACCTATCAGATATACTACATAACACCCACCTACCCACACCCACGTCTATTTAATAATATGTTATCATATACGGCACAGTGATAAGTCTAGCTGGAGGCGGCTTTGGAGAGCTCTGCATGGTTAGTCATTAGTTGGACTGAAGTTTGAAAATGGCCGCCCCAGAGCTTAATTTCCCCTTTTGTTTCTCAGGAGAGATAAAAGCTCAGTGGCAACCCACAGCATTGCAGAGCAGATGTGATCGTTTTATTAATAAAGAAAGTCCTGGTTAAAACAAAGAACTTCTAACGCTGAGCTCTCTATGCTTTTTAATATGCTGAGAAAGGAAAGGAAGACAACTGAGTTTGGAAACCCCGGCTGTGCTTGGGAAGTACTGTTGAAATAGCACTCACTCTACTTTCCAAAAACTCAATTTTATAAGCACCGACATCACTAAAACAGGATCCAACAAATGCGGTTATTTATGAAAGCAAAATGTTATGATTTAATTTGGATCTTTTAATTATTAACCTGGTAATTTTAAGAATTATTTCAATGTTTTGATATAAGAGACATATAAGAGAAATTCAAACAAACTGTACATCAGTTAGCATGCAGGAGGAAACAGTTACATTAGCATTTTTAAATAAATACTTTAATTCACCAATTTAGGGGTAGGAGTTTATATGAATGTATGTCTGAGGGGAACTTACTGTCTTTAGAAAAGTTTAGATGGTATTTTGCATTTTTATCTTGCCTCTGTATAATGCATATTAAAGTTCATAAGTGCAGTGCTGCTTTGCTTACAGCGGAAACCAAGGAAATGCTTTAAGCGCCACCTGCTGGCTGAGAGTGAATCTGCGTCTCGTTCTGCTCGTCTGCTGTTTCTGTTTCATGCAGATATTTTTTATGTATAGTTTCACAAAACTGAAGTCAAACCATTCTGGTTTTGCTTCAAATTTCGAAATTATACAATGTAATTTAGATTAAAAACTGCTCATGTTGCATGTATGCAGCATCTTTGTTTGGATCATGATTAAAATGCAGTGGTTGCCTCTAATTTTAAATGGAAAGAGCACAGACAAGGCCTTAGTTTGTTCATATGAAGAGATTTCTTTTATTTGTGTTATTTATTTGATTTGGGGCTTGTTTTAAAATTTTTACATTTAATTTACATTTACATTATATTAAAATTGTGTTATTTAGCAGACACTTTTATCCAAAGCAACTTACAAATGAGGACAATAGAAGCAATCAAACCAAACAAAAGAGCAATAATATACAAATGTCAATTTCACAAAGAAACGTGCAGCATTTTGTCTAAGCAATAATAAAACGACACATTTAATTTATAATTTGTCTTAAATCTAATTTTGTAAAAAAAAAAAAAATCATGAATCGAATTGAATCGTGAAATCAAAATCGTGAATCGAATCGAATCGTGAGCTGAGTGAATCGTTACATCCCTATTTTTGAAATAAAATATTTCTACTTTAAATTCATCAAAAAATTCCTAAAAAAAATGTACAACGTTTTTCACAAATATATTAAGCAGCACAACTGTTTTCATCAATAAGAAACGAGAAATGAGATAAGAAATGTAAAAAAAATTTTTCTTTAAGTCACCAAATCAGTATATTAGAATAATTTCTGAAGGATTACTGGAGTAATGGCTGCCGAAAATTTAGCTTTGCTTGCTCGGGAATACATTACATTTTACAATATATTAAAGTGCCCCTATTATGGAGTTTTGAAAATTATTAGCATATTGCCCCCCCACTTGTTGGTCTTTTCGAGTTGGTCTGAATGAAAATGCAAATTCATTCTTTGTCATTAGTTGCCGCTTTTGGAGCAGTAAAAATAGCTGTTTCCCCGGTAACGCTGTACACAAAGCAGCACTGTGCTCACAAACGCTGCTTTATCAGGCATTACAGGCATAATGAAATGAAAATGAGACCAATCCGACCAGTCACCGCAGATTAGCATCACGGAAAGAAGGGGTTTGGAAAGATTAATCGTTGAGCGAATCGTTTGGGAGTCATTGAGCAAGTAAGGTAAAAATAAATGCATATTATAAGACAATGAAAGTGTTTTTTGACCTTGCATGCATGTCAACCTGTTGTTGGGGACTCCCAAAACCAAAATATGAACCTTTCATTACCCATAATAGGGGCACTTTAAAACAAAAAACTATTTTAAATTGTAATAATATTTCACAGTATTACTGTTTTTGCTATAAATATAATAAATGCAGCCTATGCTGCCTATAGTGACTTCTTTCAAAAACATAACAAAATTCTTACTACTCAGTTCAAACTCTTTCTCCATCAATCGAATTCTCACTACATCCACACTTCTTCATCCTTGTAAGTACTGCACGGGACTATCAGGCAGAACTCAGGTTAAATATCTATCTTTTCATCACAAGTTTCAAACTAACGTCATTGGTTCAATGTCTAACTGGGCTGCAGAAACAAACCGATTGCAATTTTGCTTGGTACTTCTCGTGGCACAGAAATTAGTACCTCTTTAGATACAACGACTAAACAATCATTTATTGAGCCTCTGAATACATTTGACGGCATAGTTTGTTAAAACTCCCTATGTAAAAGTTGCACAACAACATAACACAGATTGCATACAGTACATATACAGGTGCATCTCAATAAATTAGAATGTCGTGGAAAAGTTCATTTATTTCAGTAATTCAACTCAATGAACATACTTTCCAGAAGGCCAACAATTCACTAAAAATGTTTTTTTTATTGGTCTTATGAAGTATTCTAATTTGTTGAGATAGTGAATTGGTGGGTTTTTGTTAAATGTGAGCCAAAATCATCCCAATTAAAAGAACCAAAGACTTAAACTACTTCAGTCTGTGTGCATTGAATTTATTTAATACACGAGTTTCACAATTTGACTTAACAAGTTTCACAATACTGAAATAAATGAACTTTTCCACGACATTCTAATTTATTGAGATGCACCTGTATGGTTTAAAAGATTCATCACCTTTCACTGTCTGTGCATCAAGTGCTGAGAAGTTAGTTTAATGGTTAAAAGTGTCAAGAACAATTCAGGTTAAAAACATATATTTTTTATGTCTGATGAGGAGAGGATGATTCACGTCGTCAAGATGCAAAGACTGGGGTTAAAAAGCCCTTTTATAGAGGTTGTGGGTGGCTGAGAGTTTATGATTCACGATTTACAATAAGTGAATGCACTTAAAGCTTAAGTACAGTATAAGCACATGCTTAAAACAGATGTAAAAGACAGTGAGAATCGATGCTTTTAAGGGCATGATAAATGACAGTCTCAAAAACATTCAAAACAAAAAAGCTAAATATGTATTACACAGCAAATATTTCTAAGGAGCGACTGAAAAGGTGAGGGGCTTGATCGCTGCTGATCAGTTTGAATATGTTCAGACATGGCTATATGACTGAGTGGAGTACCTCTGTTGTGTTGTGTCAGTTAAGTTTTACTTTATGCAGATTTTAATATGTTTGGCTGGGCTGCAGAAAATATTTTCTTTCTTACTCAGTATTTTTTCTTCTTTTCCAGTACAAATATCTTAACATCATTAAATCGAGAAACATTTACTTGAGATGCAAAATGACTAAGTCTTGTTTCCTGTCAAGAGTGTCAAAATTAAATGTGTTTAAGCTTAAAACAAGAAAAATATCTGCCAATGGGGTAAC
>NW_015536487.1:864108-885628 GCF_001515605.1 Sinocyclocheilus anshuiensis
TTTTTTATTTTTTTTTTTCAATTTGAATGAACTTTTACATGTAAACTCACTTAATTTGACAAATCTTTCAGAAAACAAGACATAAAACCTTCAAGTAATTTTATCTTGATTTAAGAATGTTTAGATATTGTTACTGGAAATTGTAGTGTTTATCCATTAAACATTTTACACATTTTAGTCAATAATGAAATAGTCTTAGTTTGAACATAGAAACAGAAAAAAAATCGGCAAATGATTCTTTATAATTCATAATAGTGTGAATGAATCTTATTTTATTACAAATCTAAATGAGATCAGATACTTAAAGAAAAGCTACCACTTTTACTTGGGAATGGTCTAAATATAAACCAAGCTTTATTCAACAAGTTTCCATGACTGCCTATTAGAAAAAACCTTCATTGCACAAAACCTGGCAAATTCAAACATGATGAACTTTCTAGTACATCAATGTTATTAAAACTTATTATAACTTACTAAAATGAAGAAATAATGATTGAGCATAAAAAAATAGCACTTAAGTATGATTATTTGGCTAATTTTTCTACTGCTAATAACAATAAAGCTTTCTTTCAGTGCATGTTGCGGTAGTGACATTGGCAAGTGTCTCATGGAATGTGTAATGAATGTGGCTAGTGTTCTGTCTGGCTGAGGGCTGCCGGGGTTGGCAGGACGGAACAGCCAACATCAGGCCCTGCAATACTGCCAGAGAGTAGAGAGACCACATGGAGTAACTGCAGGAGCTTACACAGTCTGGCAAAGTCGAAATACACTCAGGCAAATACAAACACACACAATGGGAAACAACGGTAAACACACAAACAGCCAGCTGCAAACAGCAGCCTCATCTATAAATCCATGTATCGGCATCTATGGCACATCTACACCAAACACACCCCTCTCCCCTCCAAAATAGGAAAAAAGGTTATAGCTACCCTCAGAGTCCATTAACTTTCAATAAATTGAAGAAAATGTGCAGAATAGGCTCCAAAAGTTCCAGAAAGTCATATGGTTTGGAACGACATGAGGGTGAGTAAATGATGACAGAATTTTTGGGAAGAACTATCCCTTTTAAAAGACTGTTCTTCTGTTATTGAGAGCATTGAAACAAGGAGATATGTTCTTTAGCAACGAGGCATAAAAACAATGGAGGAATTAAGCATTGAGAACTGTAGAATTTTATGGAAATTATTTAATGTTTCGAGGCAAATAGATATTCACTTTTTGAACTTTTTAAAATCACTGCGAACTCACCGAATCACCGTCTTTTTAAAATCAGTGACATTGTCTTTCAAACCAAAGTTTACAAATTGAAAAGACCATGTTTAAATACATTTAAGTATGTCAGCAACTCTGCGATACTACAGAACGCTATTTACATACTTTCAGCTAAGTTGAACTTGACATTTATCAGTATAGAATGAGATAAATGCATACTAAGCTTTGCATCCGGTAAACAGATTTACACTTGAAAAAAATGGGAAAGTGTATGCAGTATGAGAAAACATGCAAGATGTTCATTATACAAGGGTGATATTTAGGAGGCTTTTTGACAGCGGAGGACAGACTGACTACATCAGAGGAGTTCTCACCTCTGTGAGTTCTGTGAGCCATCCATCAGATCAAGAGACAGAAACAGAAAAAGATGGACAGAGAGAAAGATGGAGGCCAAAAATAGTGAGACAGCCACGAGAAAGAAGAGACAGAGAGGTGCATACATGCAGAGAAAGACAGCAAAGTGTTTCTAAGCATAAGCAATGGTAAAAGAGAATTGCAATAAGCGTAAAACGTTTAAGAATCATTTAAGAGAAAAATACATGTGGTCAAATTCATAGAGCGAGAGAAAGACTCATCTCGGGACAAGAGACAGCGTATATAAGTACCTGAGTGTGTGTGTGTGCTGAAAGTGTGTGTGTACGTGAGAAATCGGTGTGGAAAAGGTAATTCTTCGGCTGTTTACACCTCCAGGTGATAATGTGACACCTCCTCGGCCGAAGCGATGGATGGAAAGAGCGTCAGAGAGAGGGAGAAAGAGAGAGAGGGATGTGTCCCCAGTGTTGACAGGAATAGAGAGGTGTTGTGTGAAGTAGAAAAATATCCAGAGGGCCACTCTCTCCACAGCACCCTTCAGGCAGGTAATTAGTGTGGCGCTGGTGTAAGGCCAAGAATACGAACGCCACCATCAGTGTTGTGACAGAATTTACACCTTTTCATTAACTCTTGTCTGACTGTATAGCAAATAGCGCTTCGCCTTTAACCAGGCTGGATAATTGAGGTTGAATTGCTTTAATCATCTGTTTTTGAGCTTTTATGCACACTTGTCCAGGAGAGTTTAAGTGCATCTTCCAGAGTAACTATAAACATAGTTGTGATCTTTAGAAAAAACTCATCTTAATTTATAAAGTAATACTCTGGGTTTAATACAAGTTAAGCTCCATTGACAGCATTTATAATGTTGATTACCACCAAAATAAACTGACTCGTTGCTATTTTTTCTTTAAAAAAAATTGGTTATTGCTCTTATTTCCTTGAGTCCACACTTTAGTGATGTAATGCCACTTTGACTTTAGAAGTCTACCGTAGAGTACATTTCAGTGTGCACTCAGCAGAAGTGCACATCTAGGGCGTCTAACGGTCTCAAAGGGGGGCTCATGAGGACCCTTCTGAAGCTTTAAATGACACATGGGACACCCTACGCTCTTGTGGACATAAAAGACACGCGCATGCAGTGGCCATTGTAAGTCTGCATGACCACAGTGCATGCCGTTTGGGACAAGGCCAGCGGAATTGACTGGGGCCATTTTTGGAGGAAATAAAAGCAGAAATGGGAAGTTTATGAAGAACTTTCATCAATTCTTTTACCACAACTTGTGTATTATTTGAGCTGTAAAGTTTTTGTAAGTCATCTTTAGGCTGTGACACAAACAGACATCACAGAACAAGTGTAAAAATATGCCAACTATGTTTTTGCCTCACGTTTTGTGTTTCTGGGCTAAAAAGTTGTGCTTGAACACACCATGAAGACTTCAGCCAATGACCGACTAAACATGTTTTACGATTGCAGATTACAGGTGGCAATAGTCTATGTACATTATTCAAGGGGAAACCAACACTTGGATATACAAATCATAAACAAAACAACACTTGCATACCATTTTGAATATGAATCATGTTGATCAGTGGTTTTGACTTTTCATTTCAGACAACCATGTCGTTATGAAATTATTTGTGTATTGGATACTCAGGTAAAATAATGTGAAATTAAATTAGCTTTCTGTGTGTCTTCATTGTCTGCTCGCTTTCATAAATTTCTTTGCTTTTCTTCTCATACACTGATTCACTAAACTGAACAGCCAATCAGAGTGGTTTATCTCACCTAGTGGCTGATGGCGATGCAACATTGACCAAAAAGCTGCCAATGGAGTCTAGTGCATGTGGTGCAGAATACATCACAAAATCTGATGCCCAAACGATGCCCCAATGTTCGCCGACTGCCTTCCATAGGCTTGGTGTCACAGCCTGTAAAATTGGACATACCATTACATACAGTAGATAAGTTTAGCAAGCGTTTTGTCATAGTAAAACACATTTTTCTTTTGTGGCTATACTTTGAAAACCACAGCGTATTTTAATGTTCACAGTGTGGGCCCATTAATGTCAACTGCTCCACTGTAACCCACATTTTTTATTATTTATTTTTTTGAGGAAAAGAGGGACACAAGTGGAAATTAATTTTCACAGTAATCAACATAATGCCACAAATGGTGTCGACTGAACTTATCTTGTACTGAACCTGGAATATTTCTCAGCGTGCCTCTTCGAGAGTAACTACAAAGAATTTTGTGATTATTAGAAAAAGCTCATTTGAAAATTTGAGGGGAAATTTGTGCCTCTTTTCACAATATGGAGGTGACAGATGCGGCACCACATGACACGTCTCACTCAGAGCAGGTTTATAATAACATACTCTCGATGCATTCCCCATGGCCAAGAGCCCCCACGCAAACCCTGAAGAGCGGTGAATATATGAATTCTGCTCTGCTCGGCCTATGCTACTCAATCAGAAACGGATATTGGAGTTAAATTGAAAGAGTCTGTCCTCTTGGAGCTAAGGCTCAGATATGGCAGACTTATCACCATGAGAGCGGCTGGATGGGGAAGCAGGGGATGGCTTACTTTGGAAGCACAGTGGTACCCTGGTGCACGCTGGGTAGTGACCCATGGCAGTGAGCCTGTATCGATTTAAAGAGCGAGATAGAGAGGCCAACCAAGAGGAGCGATATTCCTCTTAGGAGTGATACATAATTCATTCCAGGCTTTATCTTCTTTTCTCACTTTTCTTTCTGTGTCTATTTCTTCTTCTTCCTCTTTCAGTTTTTCTTTTATTGAAGGGTGCACACCAGGGAGGGTACTTTCAATTTTAGTGAGGGATTAGGGGTTGGCATTTTGGATGCATCCCAATACCCAAAACTTTGATCTTCATCAGGATATAAATGACGACTGACATTGAATGTGAGGGGCAGGGTTAAAGAGGAACCTCTATATCACCCAGTGCTTTTAAATCAAGCTACCCTGTTACCTTAAAGGCAGAGACTGGGACGATGTTGCTGAGAATAAGGGGAAGTGCTATCTGTGAAATAGCAGCCCATGAGTCACCAAAGTGGCCCATGAGTGAGATATAAAAGGGGATTTTTCTCTTTGGATATGATACAAATATTTTTGTACTGGCCTTCTAAAAAGTAGCATACATCAGGATAATAAAAAAGAGGAAAGAAAACAAAGGCTGTGAGGAAAGAGGAAAGGGTGAAGATAAGCATAAGGGGATGAGAGGCTTTAATAAACAAGACAGAGCCACAGTCCACCACTACACCTCCATGACTAGAACAAAAGAGCTTCACCTGTCAGTCAAAGAGCAAACGTGCGTTAACTATAAGAGATGAGCATCATTTGGCTGAACACACAGCCTCAGAGCAATTCATTCCAGGTCGAAATTTTTAAAGCTAGCTCAATGAAATATCAAAGCCTTCATATCAAAGCTGAACTGACTAAATGTTTATAAGTTCTAACAGTATTTTAGACAATTTTAAATATCACCCTTAATCAGATATTAACTAATAAAATAGCAGTAAAATGAATGTGTCTTTGAAAGTACTGCCAGTTTAAAATACTACAATTGATATTACATATTAGGCGAGAAAATACAGCAAGTACACTGTTAAGACTTTGCTGTAATTTTACAGTTACTTACCGCAAAAAAGCCCAGTAAACTACCATATATGTGTTTTACGGTTAACTACTGTAATATGCACTGCATTATGGGTATTTTTATGCCATTTACAGTAATTTACTGTATATGGGAATCTGCGGTACTTTACTGTTTGCTCAAAAGCAGTAGTGCTACTGTAAATTGTTCTGCTGATGAAAAACATGAATCTGCATTCTCAATTTAATGTCTGGGTAAGCACAAGTGTGGTGAAATAAATGTATTTTTAAAATGATTAAAAAATAAAATATATAAACTTTGCTTACGCTCCACAAAATTTAAATTTTATTCGCGCGCAAAGCCCGCGCAACAACGGAACGGAGAGTCAGTCGTGACTGACGAATTGGGATCTCGCCCGAGAGCCCAATCACCTTCGAGTGTTAACTAAACAAGCTAATGACAAAAGTTTTGGGTACCACTGGCTGGGTAGCCAGTGGCGGAGCAGAAATAAACGGGAACAAAAGATTCTCCACCCGGCCCTCCTCCGGGGGAAGGAGTGGTGCAGTCACCATCTCCTGAAGAGCAGGATCCAAGAGCTCCGGGTCGCCCGTCTCAGGGACGCCGCCTGCCCTGGCGCTTCACGGGCTTGGCAGGGGCGGAGGCGGGCTGCGATACCCCCCGTTTACAGAGGAGGTATCTGGACCGCAACATCGCGATGGTGATGTTCCCGCAATGAGAACATGACTCATCCACGAGCACTGCATCAGCGTGCTGAAAGCCCAAGCACGAGACACAGCGATCGTGACCATCAGATGAAGCCAGGAAACGACCACATCCAGAAACGCACGAGCGGGAAGCCATCTTTAAAAAGACGCCCGTCGGTCAAACGTGACTGACTGAAAGGGAACGCCAGACGTCAGCTGCGAGTTTTCCTGTGGTAAGTAGCCTACTTTTCACTTACTTTTAAAACGTAAACCATTACCAATATCAGTGAAATTTAAAAAATATGAAGAAAGTAAATATAAAATCCAATTATAGGCTATTACTAGGACAGTCTGAGGGAAATGTTCGTTTTCCTCAAAAACTGCCGCTTTCATGAAACTCATTCAATTGTCCTGCAACTGACTGACTGCCTTTTCCAGTACAGATGTCTAGTATTTACACGAACAATGATTTTTCGACTTTTTTACTGCTGGTTATGGTATATTTTATTCGTCAGTTAAATGAATACCGTTAAATGTGTGACGTAATTTGAAATAGCACGAGCGCTCTCTCTCTCTCTCTCTCTCTTGCGTGCGCATTCTCTCTTGCGCTCTCTCTTTCTCGTAAATAAAACATTTCCGCCAGTGCATATACCAGAGAAAAAATATATATATTCAAGTAAAATTATAATCAATTAATTCAAGAAAGAAAATGCATTCTTTATTATGGCTTCTTCTTTGTTAATAGAAGCAAGGTGTTGATTGTAATCTGATTGTGTAAGTGATCAATCTAGCAGTCATTCTATATCTATGATTTATCGTGTTCATAACTGTTATGTTCCACGCGTGTTCTGTGTATATTGTGTTTGTTTCCACTCTTCTGTCCTTTTGTTATTGTTGCTCCGCTTCTAGGTCGGTGTTTACTGGTTGACGTGACTGCCAATCATCATTACGACGTCATGATGTACTGCCAATCTGGTGACGTGCCAGCTGTATTTGAGGACTCGAGCTGATTGTGTGTGTGTGCGCCATGCCAGCGTACCTCGTGTTCCGACGTGGTCTCCTGATGCTGCATGTATCTTGTTGTGTGTTTTGATCTATTTATAGATTTGTTTCTTAGCTATTGACTTGTATTGAATTCTTTGTAAAATATATCGCAGACGTCGGTTCTAGAGTTCCTGCCTGATTACGTGTCTAGTTTAACGTTAAGAATGCATGTTGGTGTATCCAGCTTGTTCATCACATTTTCCCTTCTGTGATGATTCGAATATTTAGTCGGTCGTTGTTATATTGCTTGTTTTGTTTTTTTATTAGGTTAGTTTATATTCTGTTAGATTAGGATTGTGAGTGTTATGCCACCCTTGTATTTTTGTTTGTAGTTTATGAGAGTTTAGTTTGGGCGTCGCATACGCTGAAGATTCCGGTTTTATTTTCATATTTCTTTATTTTGGTAGTTAGTTTAGAGGTTACTTATAAGGAATGTTCTGTTTTGTTTATTTCTTTAATTTGGGTGACACTCCTGTTTTTGTTTTCTTTTCTTTCCTATGGTTAGACTTTATGTTAGACCAAACCACTTGTATCTTCTCTCAATACATTCGGTAAAGTCTTACTGAGGAACATATCCGTATCATCTTTGATCCGCACCACACCCAGTAACAGCTGTCCCACCTAAATGTTACGGTATCATCCCTTCTTAACATCAAGCACGTAACATTTATTGCTAGCAGCGGTGGGACAACATGATCAGTCCTTTACTGGGATGAGATGTGGGACATTGTTGCTGGTGTGATGAAGGATCAACCCTGAATGGAGGTACTGTTGGTATGGTAAATTGGAGGCTGGTTTGTAGATGCGTCGAACGTAGTCGGTATGGCTGATTTCGACTTCGTTGGAGGCTGGTTTGTAGATGTGTCGAACGTAATCGGTATGGCTGATTTCGACTTCGAAAGTTTTGTTAGTGCACCAGCTGTCGAACAATTAGATGCGTGCAGAAAGGATGATTTGTTCAGAGTTGCTGAGCATTTCCAAATTTCAGTCTCTAGACAGCAGTTAAAACGAGATATTAAGAGAGTCGTTGTGCAGCATTTAGGGGAACGAGGGGTGTTGGTGTTGGCTGGTAGTTCACCTGGCGTTGATGGTCGCTCTTCTGGGTTAGGCAAGGGGGAAGCGAGTGGAGCTGCTGCGGCGGAGGGTTCCGAAGCCAAAGTTGCTCTGCCGCCCTTGGAACCTTTTTCTCTGGCTGAGTCTGGAGGTAATGCTCGCCTCAAACTACGTCTTGCGAGACTTCAGAGTGAAGAGCGCGAGAGAGTAGCGGAGAGTCACGCCGAAAGGGAACTGCGACTTGAAATCCGCCGGCTGGAAATCGAGGCGGACACGCAAATCAAGTTGCGAGAGCTTAAGCTGAATGCGGCCAGAAACGTACCGGTTCCACCTGTGCAATCTGCGCAGAATGCTGTACTTTCGACTGACTCTGGATCATCCGGGCGTACGTTTGATGTGAGTAAACATATATCTCTTGTACCTCAATTTAGAGAAGCCGAGGTTGATTCTTATTTTAATGCATTCGAATGAATTGCCTCCGCTCTACAGTGGCCTATAGATGTTTGGCCTTTGCTTTTGCAATGTAGGTTAATTGGCAAGGCTCAAGAAGTATGTGCTGCTCTGTCTTTGGAAGACAGTTTGGACTATAACATCGTTAAAACAGCAATTTTGCGAGCATATGAACTCGTGCCTGAAGCATACAGGCAACGTTTCCGGAGCCATAAGAAAATTTCAGGTCAGACGTTCGTAGAATTCGCTAGAGAAAAATGTGTATTGTTCGACAAGTGGTGTACATCGAATAGGGTGTCAGATTTTCAGGCGTTGCGCGAATTAATTATCTTGGAGGAATTTAAGAGTTGTATCTCTGATCGTATTGTGGTTTACCTCAATGAACAAAAAGTAACTACTTTGTCTCAGGCATCTGTTTGTGCTGATGAGTTTATATTGACCCTTAAAAATGTTTTTACTCCGGCTCGTACTGAGAAAGTTTTGCCTGTGCCTACTTTAAAAGACCAGCCACGCTTGACAAGTAATGCTACGAAACATAGAGAGCATAGGGAGTGTTTTTATTGTCATAAAACTGGACATGTTATTGCTGATTGTCTTACCCTGCATCGCAAGCAACAAGGCACTGGTACTAGAAATGTTGTTTTTGTGAGAACTGTTGATATTAACGATGCTGAGAACTGTGGAAAACTTGACGCTAGTTATCAACCTTTTCTGACGGAAGGGTTTGTATCTGTTGATGACAAGCTTACAAATCGGGTAAAAGTAACCATGCTTCGTGATACTGGCGCCCAGCAGTCATTCATAACGACTGACGCATTGCCTTGTCCTGAGCAAACCTTCTGTGGTAGTCATGTGTTAGTCCGAGGTATCGAAATGGGTACAGTAAAAGTTCCTTTGCATCAGATTTATTTAAAATCAGACTTGTACACTCGAGTTGTGAAAGTTGGAGTGCGTGACAATCTACCTGTGCGAGGCGTGAATTTTATTCTGGGCAATGACATAGCTGGTGGGAGAGTTATGCCTTTGTTAGAGGTTTGTGATAAACCTGACTTGTTGGCATCCGATGAACTGTCGGAAGAGTTCCCTGAGGTTTTTCCTGTCTGTGCTATTACGCGTGCCCAGGCTCGCAAATTTGCGGACGCAGATGACTTGCTGTCAACTTTTATGGCCCCTACGTTTGAGCATGATGTGTTAGTGGTTGATGATTACCCTGAAGAAAAATCTGTCTTTTCAAGTTCAAGCAACTTGAAACCGTCTGTAACACGTGATAATCTTATCATTGCTCAACGAGATGACTTCACGTTGCGTAAATGTTTTTCTTCTGTTGTTTCTCTAGAGGTGGCACAGGAGAGAAAAACAGCTTTTTGCATGGAGAATGGAGTGTTGATGCGTAGATGGTGTCCAGACGATTCGAATGACTCTGAATGGAATGTGTCAAGCCAGATTGTTGTTCCCGTATGTTACCGACAAATGGTACTCTCTCTGGCTCATGACCATGATTTATCTGGGCATCTGGGTATTAAGAAAACCTACTATCGAGTATTGAAACATTTCTTCTGGCCTCGATTAAAAACTGATGTGGCGAAGTATTGTAGAACGTGTCAGACCTGTCAGTTCTCGGGTAAGCCGAATCAGACTATTCCGCGCTATAGTTGGTTCCTATACCAGTTTTAGGGGAACCTTTTGAGCATGTCATTGTTGACTGTGTGGGTCCGTTGCCCAAAACAAAAGCTGGTAACCAATACTTGTTGACAATGATGTGTGCAGCGACGCATTTTCCCGAAGCGATTCCGCTGAGGAAAATCACGGCGCCTGTAATCATTAAAGCACTGGTGAAATTCTTTTCATTGTTCGGACTGCCCACAGTGATACAGACTGACCGTGGTACAAATTTTATGTCAAATCTTTTCGCTCAAGTGTTAAAAACCTTGAAAATTTCTCACAGGATTTCGAGTGCGTATCACCCAGAAAGTCAAGGAGCCTTGGAAAGGTTCCATCAGACATTAAAGGCTATGCTTCGTAAGTACTGTATGGACACGGGTAAGGACTGGGACAAGGGTACACCTTTAGTCGTATTTGCTGTTAGGGAGGCTGTGCAGGATAGTTTAGGATTTAGTCCTGCAGATCTAGTATTTGGTCATTCGGTGAGAGGTCCAGTTAAGATGCTCAAAGAGGACATGTTATCTATGGAAACAAGTGTCAAAACGAATGTACTGGATTATGTCAGCAAGTTTCGCGAACGATTGCACCAGGCTTGTTCAGCGGCAAAAGAGGCGTTGATGAACGCACAATTCACAATGAAGACTCACTTTGATCGTAAATCTGTTCCGCGCGATTTTAAAGAAGGTGATCAAGTGCTGGTTTTATTGCCAGTTGTCGGTTCTGCTTCTTCTGCAGGTTTCTCAGGACCGTACGAAGTGCTGAAAAAATTGAGTAATACAGATTATGTAATTCGTAATCCTGATCGCCGAAAGAAATCTCGTGTGTGTCATGTGAATATGCTGAAGGCGTTTCATGTTCGAGAGCCGTCGCCGGGAGATGTTGCGAAGGTTAAGCAATCTGAAGTCACTAATGTACCGGTTACTGCATTGGTTTGTGATGTTACTCCTGATAGTGAAGATGACGGAGTAATCATTAGACACGCACCAAGAGTGTGCTAGATTTAAAAACTCTAAGATTTTAGCTGACTTAAATTCTCACTTAACTCATTTGACTGAACTTCAGAGACGTGATATTAAAGAGTTGATTTGTTCTTTTCATTCACTTTTTCGCGATGTTCCTTCTTGTACCACTGTACTTAGACATGACATCGATGTCAGTAATGCTGTCCCGGTGAAACAGCATGCGTATCGAGTTAATGCTCTGAAACGCTCTGTGATGAAAACCGAGGTGGCGTATTTGCTCGAAAATGGGTTGGCGAAGCCGAATGGTAGTCCGTGGAGTTCTCCATGTTTGCTTGTAACTAAGAGTGATGGATCCGCTAGATTTTGTACAGACTATCGAAAGATAAATGCATTGACTGTTCCTGACTGCTATCCGTTACCGCGCATGGAGGACTGCGTGGACACACTTGGGCCGGCAACGTTCGTCAGTAAACTGGATTTGTTAAAAGGCTACTGGCAAGTGCCTTTAACAGCCCGCGCCTCGGATATTTCTGTGTTTGTCACTCCAGACGATTTCATGCAATATTGCGTAATGGCATTTGGCATGCACAATGCACCGGCTACATTTCAAAGACTTTTTAACCTCGTACTTGCAGGAGTTCCTAATTGTAATGCTTACTTGGATGACCTTGTAATCTATTCTACTGATTGGTCAGAACACGTTTCAACTCTTCATGAAGTGTTTATACGTCTCGAGAATGCTTCTTTAACGTTAAACCTTGCCAAATGTGACTTCGGTCAGGCCACATGTATCTGGGCAGAGAAGTGGGTCAAGGGCAAGTGAGACCTATAGAGGCGAAGGTAAGCGCTATTGCAGAATTTCCGGTTCCTGCTTCGTGAAAAGAACTGCGCAGATTCTTGGGGATGGCTGGTTATTACCAGAATTTTTGTCAGAATTTCTCTACCGTTGTTATCCCATTGACGTCACTCATCAGTCCTTTGCGTGCATTTCTGTGGTCTGATGAATGTCAGAATGCTTTTGAGAACGTTAAGGCTTTATTATGTAGTGCTCCTGTTCTTGCAGCACCAGTGTATGAAAAAACTTTTAAGTTGGAGATTGACGCAAGCTTTGTTGGCGCGGGGGCAGTGCTTATTCAAGGGGACATCCAAGGTATTGACCATCCTGTATGCTACTTCTCACGTAAGTTCAACAAAAGTCAGTTGAATTACTCTACTATCGAGAAGGAAACCTTGGCTTTGCTGTTGGCATTGCAGTATTTTGATGTATATTTGAGTTCAAGCAATTTACCAATAACTGTATATACTGATCATAACCCTTTAGTGTTCCTATCTCGTATGCGTAACCAGAATCAGCGGCTAATGCGCTGGTCTCTGGTTGTCCAAGGTTACCACCTGATGATTGAACACAAGAAAGGTTCAGAAAACGTAATGGCTGATGCTTTGTCAAGAACTTAAAAGAAGATTGGAGTAAGAATCGTTAAAACTATATGGTTTTTAACCCATATAGTAGAATGCATGTTGGTGTATCCAGCTAGTTCATCACATTTTCCCTTCTGTGATGATTCGAATATTTAGTCGATCGTTGTTATATTGCTTGTTTTGTTTTTTTATTAGGTTAGTTTATATTCTGTTAGATTAGGATTGTGAGTGTTATCCCACCCTTGTATTTTTGTTTGTAGTTTATGAGAGTTTAGTTTGGGCATCGCATACGCTGAAGATTCCGCTGAAGATTCCGTTTTATTTTCATATTTCTTTATTTTGGTAGTTAGTTTAGAGGTTAGTTATAAGGATTGTTCTGTTTTGTTTATTTCTTTAATTTGGGTGACACTACTGTTTTTGTTTTCTTTTCTTTCCTATTGTTAGACTTTGTTAAACTTAAACCACTTATGTCTTCTCTGATTCACAAGCTCTTAATTCAGTTCTGATCTTGATTATTCTTTATTCTCTTATTCTGATTCCATATGATTCCCGTTTCCATACGATTTAATTGGATTAAAATATTTCTGAGAATTTGATGACAGCCATTTATGTACCTTGATTTAGTATTAATTTTGGTCTAGACTTTATGTTAGACCAAACCACCTGTCTTACTGAGGAACATATCCGTATCGTCTTTGATCCGCACCACACCCAGTAACAGCTGTCCCACCTAAATGTTACGGTATCATCCCTTCTTAACATCAAGCACGTAACACTTGCAATCAATATTTTAAATGAGGAGTGTTAAAGGGGTATAAACAAAGGTCTTGCACCTTTCCCAGATTAAAGGAGTGGGATCAATAAAAGGCAGTATATTTTAAACACATATTTTATATGTTTGTATTGTTTACAGCCCCAATCCTACTCAGAAAAAAAATTACATAATAAAAAAAACACTGGTCACAAAAATAAAAGTAGAAATGCAAGACTTACTGACGATGAAACATCAGCATACATTTCACATGATGGAGAAAGACAGGAGAGAGCAGCAGTGCGGTTTCTCAAAGGGCTGATTTAGCCTTCAGGCCTCACCAGCTGATGCTCTTCATGTCCTCAGCACAAAAGCGAACTTAGTTTTGCACATTCTTGCCATTAGAATTGTAGAAACACATGTAATATAGACAAAACCTAAGCTTAACAGTAACAAAATCATACATATCTTTCGATATTAGTCATTTTTTTACATGGTTTTGACTTTTAGCCTACGAGTGTTAGCTTTGAGGTTACCTATACTATACACAAATGTACTCCAAAACATTGACAGAAATTTACTATTTTAAAGTATACATTACTCTGATTTCTGTCCAATCAAATGCTGTACCACTGGCAACCAACTAGCAGTGACATTACTAAAGCCTATTGGCACATAATGTGTGGTGATCTAAACTATATCACTAGTTTAACACATCTTACAATTCGTGAGAGAATAATGCTAAGAATTGTATTACATGAATTTAGCAGCACTCAGCAATATCAGAACATTCTGCTTTGCTTCCCGCAGTGTTTGGATGACTTAGGTTTTTCAGTCTCTAATACTGTTTTCTGAGAGGCTCGCACAAACTCCAGTTTCAACACACATTTCAAAGCAGCTGCACAATGCCTTCTGCTCAGATTCTGCTGATTCGTTCTCCTGTCCCGTTCTCTTTCCTGATCCACTCTGCTGATGATAAAAATCAATGAAGCCTCTATTGTCTAGAGCAGGGAGGTAATGAAACCTAATCAGGATGACTCATCTTTGGGACAGGGACAGAGCAGCATGGGATCCACAGCCATTGTCAGTATTTAACTCATCTGAAGCGCATTTACACATGGAATGGCCTCTACATCAAATTAATTGCCACCAATTTGGCTACATCTAGATAAAAAAAAAATCTGGTTATACAATTATTTAACATAAAATTAACCTTTTATGAGAAGTAACTAATTTTAAACATATCTGTATCCCTTTTTAATGGTGATCTTTGCCTGTCCAAACGTTTGAGCTTCTCAACTGTATCCAACACCTAAATTCATAAAAACAGTGCATAATTTGCAATAATCTGTTGAATTAACATTCAAGTAATGTGTCAAGAACTAATTTTAATTAGCAAAAGTGTAATTTTATAAACAACCCTATTAGGGGTCGACCGATATGTGTTTTTCAGGGCCGATGCCAAAACTAATAACTATAGATCAAGTACACAGATAACCGATATTTTGAACCGATATGGTGGAAAATGATTAAATTAATGTCAAAATTAAGAATAACTCTGGCAAAAACTTTCTTTACATGCTTGTAAATTTTTTTTTTTTTTAAATTGGTTTTGAAAATGACTGATACCGATAACCATAAAAATGTTTAATATTGGCGCCCATAATCATCCAGGCCATCATCATCGGTCGACCCCTAAACCCTGTCTCTACAGTGTGATTAGAAATGATCTTGCTACATATTGTAATTTTTTTTTTTTTACAAACTACCATTTAATTTAAATTCTGCAATTTATGGGAAATATGTTTGGTCTTTTAATTCAATTTATTTATTTAGTTAAATAAATCTTGTTAAGTCTGACTTCACGTGTCACTGTTTCTGGGTCAGATGCCTAAAGCAAACAAAAACGGTGTTAACATACACTCATGGTGTGCTGTAATACTACCGAATTATCTTAATGATAACATTTTTCTCCATACTGAAACCTCAGACAGTGATTCATCTTTTGAATCATTAAAATGTTGGTGTCTGGGACGCCACGAACCTGAGACTGTAGTGTACAAGGTGAGTTTTTAAGAGCTTAAAAAAGTCATAATAAAATAATGCTCATAAATGGCTGCTGAGATAATATTATTAATTGAAAGAGGCTTGGACCAGGAAACATCACAACTTGACAAGCGGATATTTCATTTTTATATGTTTATTAGACGTGTATGTCCAAAAAATGAACAAACTGCATTTAGACTCATATTTCAGTCCTCAATATTGCAATCCTCACATAATAAAAAGAAATTAAAGCAACTCACAGAATATTTAATTTGACCTTCTGAGGTTGACGATCAGCAATGCCTTCTGTCTTCACTAATCATTTGTTGAACTAGAATAGATCAATTAAGTGTTTCACAACCTATTATGCTGCCTATTTGAGGAAAATGCCAATTATTATCAAAACCCTTTTCAGTAAAACATACACTATCATCTCTTTTATTGCTATGCCTTGAGAGCAACTCATACTCATGCTTTAGCTGCTAATGCTAATGGATCAGCACCATATCTGCCATCCGTGAGATAGTCCAGCCCACGGTGAGCAGCACAGCTCATTCAGATGAGACATCTCATGTGCAGGCCCTAACACGCACGCCTGTACAGCCATGCAGTAAATTCGTATGCGATTGTTTAGATATCTGAAACAGATTTAATATTTCTGAGAATTTGATGACAGCCATTTATGTACCTTGATTTAGTATTAATTTTGGTTATAATCCTGTATTCTTCAAGAGTACTTCTAGATTGACTCAAAAGCCTGTTTTGCTCTAATATTTACAAACAATACAAAGGTTACAGTAGCTGATACACACTGATATTCCTTGGATCAAGAGCTGTCACAATTAAAAAGATACTTTAAAACACTGCCAAAAAAAAAGTTTAAGTTTGAAAGACCATAAAGTTACTCGATGTGTACCTCTTTAATGTGATTGGACATTCAGGCAATTAATGGAGTTCCCTGACAAGGATGTGCAAAAAAAAGCCTGTTTTGCTCTAATATTTTCAAACAATACAAATGTTACAGTAGCTGATACACACTGATATTCCTTGGATCAAGAGCTGTCACAACTAAAAAGATACTTTAAAACACTGCCAAAAAAAAAAGTTTAAGTTTGAAGGACCATAAAGTTACTCAGTGTACCTCTTTAATGTGATTGTACATTCAGGCAATTAATGGATTTCCCTGACAAGGATAGAAAAAGCAATAGTGTTTACACAGTACTATACTGGGAATAACTGCTGTTGTACAAGTTGTTACCTTGTCTGTCCATGAACAAATTTAGATGAGATAAACTCATGACCATTTCTCACACATTTCCCCTCTGTTTTGTTTCAGATCAGCTGTCAGTGGTTATGGAGGCCATGCAGCCAAGACCAACTAGGATGCTTGTTGCCATATTTCTTTTTGTTGCAATATTGTCATGATCTCTGCTTTGATTTGTTGTTATGAATTCAGTTCTCTATTTTTTATTTTTTTTGTAATGTTCCAGAATAAAGCACAATAAATAAGTAATGGATGTATTTAATAGTGACAGTGAATAAAAAATATACTGTTGTATATGGACTCAGGTCACTTATTTGGAATTTATTCAATTCATTGGCATTCATGTAAAATATTCAAAGGTTTTATAAAATAAATAGTGAAAAATAAATTACAGTAAAATTACTGTAATATTATACTAAAAATAAATTGCAGTAAAATTACTGTAATATTATTATACTGTAAAGCTAAGTTACAGTAAGGATATAAGGATATAGTACTGTAAAAGTACTATACTTGTGGTAAGGCCATCATACTGTAAAATGAGATTGCGGTAAGGGCATTATACTGTAAAATGAACTTGCGATAAGCTACTGTAAAGGGGTAGTTACAGTAACTTACTGGCAATAGTGCTGCCAGTAATTTACCGCAAAAATACGATAAAAAGTCTAACAGTGTAGCTTGGAGCAGAGACACCAACCACAGTTCAAATTTTTACGTGAAAGCAGTAATTTTTGGGTTAAGAAATACATGCTCTCATCATTTCTGTTTTAAAAACATCCAGGTCAAATAAGCAAAAAGGAAGTCAGACTTTCAGATGCAATGCCACTAACCGCAAGACAAAAGCTCAATAAGCCTTGTGACAATAAGCCTAATGGGTTGTTTTACAGACAAAAAAGGTATAGTGGGAAATAAGGCTTAAAAAACAGATAGAAGATGCAATGACAGCTGAGTTAATGAGAAACCAAAGGATAAACAGAATCTGATCAAATAGCTTTCACAGCAACACAATGGATGTGAAATCTGTATGAAAACAGACAATGTCATTGAAATAAAGGAATTTTTCTCAGTCGAAAATCATTTCAGTTGTCATTCTGTCAACTGTATTGAAAATTAAACTAGCAAGTTTTTATTCACAGTTTGTGTTTTTTTTCTGTCTCTGTGGTAGCAGATATGGTCATAAGTTAACTTGTTTCTAATGAAAATACTGGGAGGGGGAAAGAATCAAACAAAGAGACATATTCATGAATTTCCTTTAGTGCAGCTGCATAATGAAATAAGCAGAGACTGGTTGAAGCTTTGTGCTAATCCAACTCCCAATAAGTCCTTTAGAAGAGGAAATATATTAATTATACTCAAAAGAGGAACTACAAAAGCAAAATGGGGGCTTTGAACACAGTGGGCCCTAAATGTCACCTGCTTGCTTTGAAGTGAAGGGTGCCTGTCTTTGTTTTTCCACCCTCTCTCTCTCTATATGTGTGTGTGCACAAAACACAAGTGAGCGAGACAGAACACTACTGCTTTCAAGAGGGCATCTTGGACACACACTTTTCCATTATACAGAAAGAAAAAATATGCGTGCACACACACACACACACACACACAAACAAACACACTCTTGAATAGACAGGGGAGCTGGACCATGAATACAGTGCAGTATTATTTTTATGCATGTAGTCCTATAAACCTCTCAAGTATAGCATATTTAGTGCAGAAAAACAAATGGTTGCCTAAATCTATAAATTCTGTAAGCAGACATTTAAAAGAATATACTGCAAACTGTATATGGCACATAACTTGAATTATGTTTGTTATGAAAAAGCAGATGGTCTTAATCTATAAAATAAAAAAATGGTGTGGACCTGATTTGTGCAAACAGGTCATAGAAATGTTTCCTGAGCATTAGATACAGTATGTCCAATTAAAATCTTAATCTTTCTCAAGTGCCTAATAATATGCAGCGTGACAATGCAATGTTAAATCAGAGGTACACAACTGATAAAGACAAATCAGCAAAGCCAAACCACCCTGAAATCACAGGAACCCTGTAGCAGCAGAGCCTGTGACTTCCTGAGTTTGTCCAGCGGGAGAGCCAAATAAGGTTCTGTGCAATTACAATCAGCATTCACCTTGAAGTAGACCAATCAATTCTCTCTACCACTTGTTTCCATCAAGAGCCTGCTATCTGAGGGCATCCAGGAGATGCAAAGAAGGGGAGAAAGAAGAAGACAAGAATGGCAGAGGCCAGTGATAGATGAGGAGAGAGGAGAAAGTGGAGGAGAGATGTGTTATTTAGTGTGGAGAGCTGCAGTGTGAGGAAGACTAGAACATTCTGAGAGCATGTAGAAGACCCCCTGTGGCTGTAATCGATCAGATCGCCCTCCTCCTGAGAAACTACCTGAAAGAAACCAGCTGACTATGTTTTCTTGAGTGAAGAGTGGAATCAAGTCTTTGAAATGGGCAAAGCTTTGTAGGCAAAAAACCTTTCAGGCAATGATTTAGAGTGTTGGACAGTGGCTAACATTTTAAGGTGTAGCTACGTTACATGAAATTATTGTAGTAATAAAAATAAATTATGGATAATTACAAGCAACTAAACCTAAACCAAACCCTAATCCTAACCATCACCCTATAGTAATGTAGAGAACAACATCACCTTAAAACAGAGTAACCATAATATTTGGCACAGATTTGAGAAATACAGAAATGCAAAGAAAATACATATTAGGCAAAATAAGGACTCAGGCATGACTTAAACAGTACAAGTTTTGAAATGAAACAAAGAACAGGCATGTGTTAATCTACAGCAGGGGTTGATAACCTTTCTGACATTGAGTGCCATTTTTATTCATTTCATTCATTTACACTGTGGTGTCTGTGGTGCTGGATGCTGGACTCAGTTTCCCACCATAGCATGAATTAATCATTTTTTATGTGTCATGTGGTGATAATTTACCGTGAAAATCTTCCCTTAATGATGTGAGTGTCACCATTATTACGTTTTCTGCATGGATTTTTTAAAACGTATGCCGGGTTGAATATGTTTATCCACTGTGTGATAATACAGAAGGATTATGGCAAGGGATCGTTTGTCATGCAAATGTGGGGGAATTCAATATTTATAAAATAAATAAATAAATAAATAAATACATTTAATATTATCAATCTTCCTCATTCTTATAGTTTGTGTGGTGGCTCGAGTAGCACTGGTTGCAAAAGCTGATTTATAGAAAAATATAATGAATATCAATTTGATAAGGACCTGTTCAACGTGACTGAATTTTTGAGTGACTGAATAATTAATGACAGATACTTCCCTAATATTGGGATCCTGAAGTCAATGCTTTTTATGCTGAGGTCAGTTTTAAGGCCTATCAATATCCTATTCCTGGTGAGAAAAAAAATCAACCACCCTAGAAAATAAAATACTGTACATCAAATAAACAACTGAAACTCTCTTTTTCACAATTATTCACTTATTGCCTAAATATTCACAAAAAATTCAACAATGCTCAAACTTGTCAGGCCAGTGACTATTTATTTCATTCTTGGTGTAAACCGACCTTCGGTCAACGATTTATTCTGCATTTGGTGTGAACAGGCCATGACACAGAAAAGATCACAGTGCTGATAAAATATTTATCTCCTTCACTTCACTTCTCAGTTTCAAAGCCGGATAAAGCTCCATGCACAAACAACCCAAGCCCTAATCGAGATGCCATACAGTATGCCCAGAGTACGGCACGTCCTGACATTGCTGTAATCACGGCCCAAATTTCACACTCTTTCAAACTCAGGATTTTTACTGTGAGAAAAGCCTAGACACATATCCAAGTGCACAGAGGACAGCATGCTACCTAATCAAAGGCTTGCATAATGTCTCAAAATCACCGCCAGTGTGATTACATGATAGCACAGAGCTATAGTCTAGAAACCGACAACTCAGCCAGACACAGGTTCAAATGAACAAGATGGAGCTGATGGTGAAAAAAAAAATGCAAGGCTCATATAAACTGGCTCATGTTTTCATCTGTAATCACAGTTATGGAAGGGTTTTCTTTTATATTTCATGTTTCTGTAATCTCAATCTAAACTCAAGTACTGACACTGATTATTTGCAAAATATAATGCTATAATGCCGTCCAAAAGATTTCTACTTCAATCAAATGTTCTTTGGAACTTTGTAATCCTGAAAAAAAGTATGTTCCATAGTTTCCACAAAAATATTAAGCAGCACAGCCATTTTCAACATTAATAATACTAAGAAATGTTTCTTAAGAAACAAATCAACATATTAGAATAATTTCTGAAGGATCATGTGACTTTCAAGGCTGGAGTAATGATGCTGAAAATTCAGCCTAACCATCAAAGGAGTAAAGTATATTAAAACAGAAAAGACTGCTTTATATATTTAATATTTAGCATCTGTAATAATGTTTTGCAATATTACAGTTCCCTTTCAGTCGGTCACTCCGAGTCACGTCGGTGACCGACGAATTAGAAGCTTCTCGTGTTGGCGAGACGGCGCTTCAGTGGTGGTCGTTCCAGTGTTGAGTGGGTTGCGCACTTCAGGCTGTACAAAGACGACGGATCGTCCTTATAATGGATGGCAGCTATGCTTTCCCGGGCTGCCGAGGGGGTAGGGCTTGAGTGGAAATCTCCACCACGTCCCGAGCCCACGAGGCTGGATGACTGGTTTCTCGGGGTAGTTCACGCCCCGCCCCGGTGCCTTTCTTCCCGGAAGTGCATGACGAGCTCACCAGGTCATGGACGGCACCTTTTACTGCCAGACTCTGGGTCGTGCGATGTCCACGCTTGTGGTCCAGGAGCGCCATCTCTGGCTGTGTCTGGCAGACATAAGGGAAACCAACAAGGTTCGGTTCCTCAATTCCTCTGTGTCCCAGACCGGCCTCTTCGGCGACGCAGTCGAGAGCTTTGCCCAGCAGTTCTCGGCTGCCCAGAAGCAGA